>NW_027512674.1:0-300000 GCF_048772815.1 Callospermophilus lateralis | reverse complement strand
GCTTTTTGGACATTTTGGATTTGGGTGCACACATGGGATGTTTCTTTAGGTCCATTAGGTGCTAAGTATCTAAGCCACAGCCTCACACAGGGCCAAGTGGCCAATTCAGACACATCCCTTTCCAAACAATTAAGCAAAGAGCCCCAGGTGATGCCCATTCATTTCCATTTGAAAACTGTTTTCTTCAGGCTTCACAAAGGCATGGCCTAATCAAAGACCTTCCTGTTATTCAGTGCAACAGAAGAATAGGTATGCAAAAGGCCCAAAGCAGGGTTTCTCCACAGAGACTTTACTGGTCACATTGATATCTGAGTTTTCTGAGATGCTCCAATTCCCTTCAGCTATCCTGTACATGGCCATGTCCCAGAGCTTGGAGGTGGTACATATCTTGGACACATAACCATGAGCCTATTATGGTTAGTGGCCAGAATTCAGGCAGAAAACAGGAACTTAGGAAGACAGTAGCTGTTGCCCATCCAGAAGGCAAGCCAAGTCCATCTATAAATTGGGAAGGATGAATGCTGGGAAGCTTTCTACTAGACAGAAAACATCCATTGATGCATGCTCTTTCTAATGTCTTCATCCACGAACACATTGGGATACCCAGACATAGAAACACACTCTTTGTCAAACGACTTTCTAGAAACCATCCACTCCAAAATGAACAAACTGCCTTTTCTACCAATTCTCAGAAAATGAGAAAAGTCCACAAACTCACACCCAACCCACAAAGGCACCTCCTTCCCCCAAGTAGGTCTGTGACTATCCGGAGTGTCCTCTGACTGGTGGGCCATACTATGTTCCCAGAAATGGCCTGTCCTGTCTCAGATCTGGACTCCTTGGCCAACTCTGTGAGGTTATTAGGAGCCAGCGGTGAGCCATTACATGGAGATGACTTTTTCTCTCTCACGTCCTTCATAGCTGCCTACATCTTCTCCAGGGATCATTTCTGTATGGACCTTTGAGGATCTTAGCAGGTGGAAGATCTGCTACATTCCTGTATTGAAAGACCAACTCTGTCCCTAATCTTCTGTAAAGTTAGATTGAGGGAACAGTGTATGGTTAGGATTAATAACATGTTCGATATGAGTTAGGAATCATTCTTCAGGAATGTTTGGGAACCTGCAATATTTACAAGAAAATATACGTGAAATATTAGTATGAAAACAGAAATGTAGGTAAGATTTGAAGCCCAGAAGGGCATTGGGCCCTTGATTAGGATACGTAGATTTGAATTATTTTCTGGAGAGATGTCTCGGATAAATCGATGTACAATGGCATAGGACCTTGTACGTTGGATGATGGAATGTTTAAGAGAACTTCTAGTCAAAAAAGGATAGTTGGAATTATTAGAAAGATATTCAGTTTCAGAAAGAAGAGTGAGTATAGGTTTTGGACAAAAAGTTCTCTAGCAATAGGGTTTCGGATAGAGAGTGAATTTAAATGTGAGCACATGTGAAGAGTCAGTCACAATGATGAACTGGGGAAAATATGTCGGAAGGGCGATATCAATAGAGACATTAAGAAATCAGGAAAAGTATAAAGTGAGTGATAGGATTAGATATTTTCAACAGGGTTGAGTTTGAATATATAATCTTAGGAAGAAAAAAATATGTTGTCACAAATAGGATTGACATTTGAGAACATTAGGCACCATGGACATGGATGTTTTTAGTAATTCATGCTCACTTTCAATTTAGGCTTTGGTACAATCATAAGTTTGACCTTTGCATTTTGTGTCTCGAATATTACTATGATAAAATGTATATGTAGATCGGGTGACATAAGTATTTCTTATACCATTTCTGGGAGCAATATTTTGAAGATGTATAAATTATTATTGGCGGTACAAAGATTTGTACCCTGTGTCTATGAATATAGAATTAATGCATGAATTGACAATACTGTGAATAAATAATATAACTGTTTCCACTTTAAATAATGGATTGAATTGATATGTGAAAATATACGCAAAAACTTATATTGATATACAATCATTCATTCCAACCAGTTACACATCTAATTGTATAATTGCGTTATGTTTTATTACAAAGACTGTGTGAGATTTGCTTCAAACGTGATTATGGAAATCGAAAATAATGTGTTTGGAAAGAAGTCTCATTAAAAGACCAGTCAAGAAACCTGGAGGGATACATGTGTTCTGAAGCAGGAAGTGATTGAAAGTGAAACAAATGCCTATAAATTTTTGAATTTGTGGATGAAATATATATCCTATGATGTGCATAAACTGAAGAAATATTAACGAACCAGTGTTGAATAAAAATGAACATCAAAATACACACTATGTCCCATAGGAATCTAATTGCATTGATGTTAAACTGGGTCAATTACTGTAGAAATATTAGGATTTGTATGCACCATTCACTGAAGTTAGTTTTAAGTACTAGAAAACAAATATGTAGTTCAGGTGAATGAATATTTCTGAGAATAATCTTGTGAAATTTTTATTATAAATCCACATACATGAACATGAATGAATTTCGGTAGTGTATATAAGACACATATATTTCATATTTTGAAAAATCTTGAGAGTGTATATATATATATATATATATATATATATATATATATATACACCCAAAACACACACAGAGATATTAAAAAGTACCAATATATAAGCCAATCAATATTCATCATGAAATATATAACATTCACAGGTGCAAAATTATTTATTGTACTGAGCATGGATTTATGTACAATGTTGTTCTCCTAGGAAGCTCACATATAGGTTGAATTTTCAGTTCCAACAGCGTTTAGGAGGAGTGATCTTTTCTCACAATTTGTATCTCCAAGTCAGCCAGGTCACAAAAATGTACGTGTGATACCAGGTAGGATTCTATATGTGCATATAAAAATACATGTGCTGAATAGGCTACAGAGAAAGGGAGACAGGAATTCACGTATTTGTTAACTACAAAAACCCATGGTGAACTATTTTAATTAAAAATTGACTAGATTTATAACACCTACACTTTATCATGCAAAAGGCAAATCCAACTATACACCATGCCTCCTCTGAACTGTTTGTATTTCAATTCTGTTTGCATTATTTCTCTCCACCATATTAGGATTAGTGGTCAGAGTCTAGTAGGGTATGGGTTAGTGTCAGGGATTCAGTATTTTGAATGTAAAATAGGAAAATGAATCAAATGTGTATGCAAATATGTGCTACACAAAATCTTCCTACTCTCATTCACAACAATACCTTGACACTATATTTGCCCCAAGTAAGACAAAATAAAAGAAGAAGAGTTAGAAAATCTGTGAATACATATCAGGAATGGAACATGATTACGAGTTCACAATCTTGGAGGTGGTAGAGGAGTTTCCAAAAGTAAGGGACAGGGTAAATATTGCACAAATATGGAGATGTGCCAGCCTAAAGACTTCTGGAGAACCTGCCTCTGAGTTTGGCCACTTGAAGTATATGTTGTTGTCAGGACCTATGGCTTCCTTTCTAGTGAGACCACCAAAGCTGGGTCTCCATCTATGTGACCTGCAGAACATGGTTTCTTATTTTCCAAAGAAAGTGAGGCAGCAAGGCTGAATTCTCTCTTTGTAAGTAAACTCTTGCCACTGAAGGCTAAGTGTGGCCCCGTGTGGACTGTGAAGCCATTTGGTCATCCTCCACTTTTCATGGTGTTCTTGCTGCTGCACTGGGAGTTTGGTATTGGCTTCAGGAAATACAAGAAATTCAACTGGGTCACAGTGCTGGAGGGAGATCTGTCACGTGTTGTGCGTCAGGGTCTGCAGGAGAATGCACCAACCAGGCTTCTATCCCACATAGCTTGCCCCCTTGACCATAGCAACCTGATTCTGAACATTGACCTGAAACCTCTCCATTCAACAAGATGCCTTTACATACAAGGGTCTGCTGGCTGCACCATGTCAGTTACAAGCCTTTTGGCAGATCCACATAATCCCAACACAGAAGTTTTATCACAGACCTGCAAAACACTCCTCTAGGCCCACTACTCAACAGACTTTAACTAATTTGCATCACTGTTCTACACCATTTTCATGAAACCCAGTCAATCAAGGCACTGTCTGGTACACTCATGATCAGCAACAGGAAATCCAAAGTGTATCCAGTGTCACCTGGTGATGGGAATTTCAAATTTTTATGATGTTTATCTAGCCATTTTTCAAGGGTGTGGTTGGAGGCACTGTGGGATTTAATTCATTCTGGAAACATCAAATGGTGAGAAAGCCCATTTCAATGAAACATCTGGAGAACTCTCACAGGCAAGACTTCCCAAAGAGTGGCCAAAAGATCAAATGAAGCCAGGCCCATTGAGGTCTACAATGTGAGGTCCATGTGTGTTTTTACTCTCAACTATGGCTGTCAAGTCTTAAAGAATAAAATCATGTGATATTCTGGCTCAGATTCCCAGTGCTCTGTGGGAAGCCCCCTGGACCTAGATCTCAGTTTCCAAAGGCCACTACCATGTGTGGCCTCCAAAAATCCCAACACAATTCATGGCAATACATCTCTGCAGTAATTTCCAAACTCAGTTTCTAAGAAGACTCACACCAGAGTTCAAGCCAAGGTGGACCCAGTCATCTCTTCCATCAGCCAAACAAATGACCACAATTAAAACCAAATTACTCCCACATGGCTCTCAACTACTTCCACATAGACACTCATCATTACCTCTGGCTGGAAGTTTCCATGAGGGGCGCAGCTGAAGACAGTATCCAAAATATGCTCCCTACCCTCATTTGTCTAAAGTCAGGGTGGCTTGACAACCTATCTGTGAACAAGGAGTGATCAAATAGGCCTGCCATTAATACTGCTCTGCTTCTCCAATTTGAGCCTAATGTCTGTGGGGTTTAGATTCTTTATGTGAATTGGAGTCATGAGAAAATCCAAGCACCTATGGGCTTGCCTCTGCAGGGCTTTGAAAAACTTTTTGAACCAAAGGATACCTATTCTCACTTGATGGAAATCAGAAACCTTACAGAGGAAGGCGAGAGACTTCATCCACAAGACTGCTCTTTTTCCATTTTGGTTTTGGATGCACACATGAGATCTTTCCTTAGATTCATCAGGTGGTGAGAATCTAAGTCACAGCCTCACACAGGGCCAAGAGGCTGATTCAGACACATCCCTTTCCATGGAAATTAAGCAAAGAGCCACAGGTGATGCTCATTATTTTCCATTAGAAAACTGTTTTCTTCAGGCTTCACAAAGGGGTGGACTGAGGCAAAGACCTTCCAGACATTCAGGGCAACGGAACAATAGGTAAACAAAAGGCCCAAATCAGTGTTTCTCCACTGACACTTTACTGGTCACACTGATATCTGAGTTTACTGAGTTCCTCTCCATTCCCTTCATCTATCCAGTACAAGGCCATGTTACAGAGTTTGGAGGTGGTACATATCTTTTACACAAAACCATGAGCCTATTCTTGAGAGTGGCCAGAATTCAGGAAGAAAACAGGAACTTAGGAAGATAGCAGGTATTGCCCATTCATAAGGAAAGTCGTAGTCCATTCATAAATTTGGCAGGATGAATGCTGAGAAGCTTTCTACTAGACAGAACACATCCATTGATGCATTCTCTTTTCTAATATCTATAACCACAGACACAGTGGGATACACAAACCCACAACCACACCCACAAAGGCAACTCTTTCCTCCAAGTTGGTCTGTGACTATCCAGAGTGTCCTCTGACTGGTGGGCCATACTATGTTCCCCAAAATTGCTTGTTCTGTCTCAAATCTGCTTTCCTTTGCCAACTCTTGAAGTAGTCAGGAGTCAGCGGTGAGCCAATACCTGCTTTATCAGGAAAGAACCATCTTCAGAGCTTCCCTGGCATTTGGCCATCCTCACATCAGTAGGTAAGTGCCGTAGCCCGGCTGGCTGGGCAAAATAACTTGGGGGGGGGGGGTGACGAACAACTTGTGTAGACTGATGCAGCAGGACTGGAAGCCGTTTATTGTTGAATAAGAGTGGTATTTATACATTTTACACAGCCTATCTAATTAGCATGAAATAGATACAGCAGTCAAACAATAAGGAATCTCCACACTTAATGGCTCGCTTTTCTTACTTCACAAACCACTCCCTCTGGCATTTTGCCAGGCGCCATCCAGACTTCTTTACAGGCTCTAACATTTCTTTGCCAAAATAACAGGTGCCAATCTGACTTGTTTACAGACGTTAACATTTCCCCCTTTTGTTTAATTTAAATAAGGACCATAGTGTTTTTTACAGAAACACCATAAATAACCTGCTAGAAACAGAAAGGGAGGATACAAAATGTTACAATACCAATCCAATTGATGGCTCCATGCAAGAAGCCCTTGGAAAACTTATACCAGCAATGACACCGTTAGCAAAGATACCGAGTTACAAGTTGTTGTAGATTACAGTCTGTTGTCTCAGTCCAGATAAAGCAGTGTCTCAATAGATTAACTCAGAGTTCAGGTAAATCACAGTCCAGGTAAGTTCTCCAGGCAGCTAGCTTAAGTTGTAGTAGCAGAAACAGCGATAGCTCCGAAGTCTCCTCGGGTTCTCAGCCGAAGTTTCCTCCAGTTCTCAGCAACATTGTAAATTCTTCCACCTTTGTTTTCACCGGCACTTGGACGAAGGCAGGAACTCCGGATGGCTAAAGAAAATCCTGTAGCATTTCACTAAGAAAACAACCTTCTGAACAATTTTAGTACATTATCTCAAGGTTTTTTACATTTGAAATAAGCCTAAATAGTACTCATTACTCATCAGCCTGCAGGTGTGGGAGACCCATTGTAGTTACTGGCCTTGGAAATGATCAAACTTCAGGGATGCCAGTGGCATCTTCTGCCAGCTGTAGCATCCTGGGCAGCCCCAGATGGCCCCAGGGAGAGTCCTGGGCTCAAACTTCTTCCGGGCACAGGGAGCAAAAGCCTGCGAGACTGTGCCTCCAGGTCAGGTCTAGATTTGGGCTCACAGTGGTGATCCGCTCCCCCGGGCAGCGGGGCAGGGAAGAGCCCTCAACTGCCTCTTGGAAAATTCTTACTGCGCCATGATCGGCTTGGGCAGGTGGCAGCCGCCTTGTCATTTCACGCACCCTCCAGTATCGAAAAGTATTCAGTAATAGCCTTTTGCTGCAACTTTTTTCCTGATAATCCTTCTTCTTCTGAACTTTCCTTTTCTTTCTGACTAGAGTTTCTGGGCTTTTATCAACACATGCCCTAACTATTCTTGGTTCCACTGGGGTGCCTTTTTCTCTTATCAATTTACTTCTCACCCCTTCCATATTTTCATCACAAAGACAATACAACATTTCAAGACAAAACAAGACACAAACATACTGCATCAATCTTCTCCATTTTCTCGAAATGGTCATTTTTCCTATCACCCTATCTGCATAGGTACGAGCAGATTGCTCCCGTCCTATCTATGGACAGAAAGCTTTTTTCGACCCTTACCCGTGAGTGTCCCAGGGCTCCCCGTAACGGGCCACCATCTGCCGCAGTCCCGCTGCAGCAGAATAACCTGGGGGGTGACGAATAACTTGTGTATGTTGATGCAGCAGGAATGAGAGCCGTTTATTGTAAGATCTGAGCGATATTTATACATTTTACACAGCCTATCTCATTAGCATAAAATAGATACAGCAGTCAACCAATAAGGAATCTTCACACTTAATGGCTCGCTTTTGTTACTTCACAAACCACTCCCTCTGGCGTTTTACCAGGCGCCATCCAGACTTGTTTACAGACTCTAACATTTCTCCAGCAAAATAACAGGTGCCAATCTGACTTGTTTACAGACCTTAACAGGTAAGAAGAAAGACTGACTCTGTCTTTGGTAAATTCAAACAAGTGAGACCACTGGGACTGGGATTGGTAATGGCTCTGGGTGCCTGGCTTCCTGGATCCCAAGTTCAGAGACTTTCATCACCAAGGAAGTGAGGTGTGGTCACTTCTTTCAGGAACTGAATGAGGTCACTGCCTTGGCTACCACTTTGTCCTAACAGTTGCTTCCAAGGGTTCCATGAGATGGAGGCTGCCCCTACTTCCTGTGACAATTTCATATGTTACAATGGTATATCAACCATACGCACCTGGGAAGAGCTTTCCACACAGTCCTGGTTTGGTCTACTCTACATTAAGAAGAGTGAGGCTGATTCAGACACATTCCTTCATCCTTCCAGGTTGTTTGCCATGGAGATGTCTTTTGCTCTCTCAGGTCCTTCATAGCTGCCTACATCTTCTCCAGAGATCATTTCTGCACGTACCTTTGATGTTCTCAGCAGGTGGAAGATCCCATACATTCTTGTATTGTAAGACCAACACTGTCGCTGCTCTTCAGCAAAGTTAGATTGAGAGAACAGTGTATGATTAGTGTTATTAACATGTTCGATATGGGTTAGGAACCATTCTGCTGCATGAATAATGGTATTGGGAACCTGTGATATTTACAAGAATATAGAGGTGAAATATATGTACGAAAACAGAAATCTAAGTAAGATTTGAAGCCCAGAAGGTCATTTGTCCCATGATTGGGATACTTAGCGTTGAATTACATTCTGCACAGATGTTTCAGATAAATCGATATACAATGGCATAGGACCTTTCACCTTGGATGATTGAATGTAGAAGAGAACATCCAGTCAAAAAGTGATAGTCGGTAGGATTAGGAAGATATTCGGTAAATTTAGGAAGAAGAATGAGTGTAGGATTTGGAACAAAAGTTCTTTAGAAGTAGGGTATCGCTAAGAGAGTGAATGTAAATATCAGCACATGTGACGAGGAAGTCACAATGATTAACTGGGGAAAATATGTAGGAAAGCAGATATCAATAGAGACATTACAAAATCAGGCAAAGTATAAAGTGAGTGACAGGATTAGACATTTTCAACATGGTTGAGTTTGAATATATAATCTTTGGAAGAAACAAATATGTAGTCACCAATAGGATTTTCATTTGAGAGCATTAGGCAACCTGGACATGGATGTTTTTAGTAATCCATGCTCACTTTCCATTTAGGTTTTCTACAATCATAAGTGTGACCTTTGCTTTTTGTGTCCAGAATATTACTGTGATAAAATGTATATGTAGATCAGGTGACATGAGTATTTCTTCCACCATTTCTGGGAGCTATATTTTGAGGACGTATAAATTAGTATTGGGGGTACAAAGAGGTGTACCTGTGTCTATGAATATAGAGATAATTCGTGAATAGACTGTACTGTGAATAAATAATATAACTGGTTCCACTTTAAATAATGGATTGAATTGATATCTGAAACTAAGTAAGAAATCTTATATTGATATAGAACCATTCATTCCAACCAGTTACACATCTAATGGTAATATTAGTGTTATGGTTTATTGTGACGGGTTTGTGAGTTTTGCTTCAAATGTGATAATGGAAATCGAAAATAATGTGTTTGGAAAGAAGTCTCATGAAGAGAGCAGTCAAGAAACATGGAGGAATACATGTGTTCTCAAGCAGGAAGTGATTGAAAGTGAAACAAATGCCTATAAATTTGCGAAATTTTGATGAGACATATATGCTATGATGTGCATAAACTGAAGAAATAGTAATGTACCAGTGTTGAATAAAAATGAACGTCAAAATGCACATCATGTCTACTTGCATTGATGTTCAACTGGGTCAGTTACTGTAGAAATATTAGGATTTTGGGGGGGATTAATAATACAATTTATTTTAGCACTAGCATGCCACAGAATGTAGAGGAAAGATCAATGGATTTTTAGTTATAGCACTAATAATCTAACATTTAGTGACTATTTTGGATAGTCTAAAATTACATAAGGCTATGTAACATATTTTTTTTTATTTAACATTCATCAAAGCTTGGAATTTTTGTAATATTTCTTCTTTTTTCTTTTTTATTTTTTCAGTTGTTGATTGACCTTCATTTTGTTTATTTGTATGTGGTGCTGAGAATAGAACCATGTGCCTTACACATGCTAGAAAGCATGTTACCACTGAGCCACAAACCCAGCCCCTCCACTTTTATCTTAACATCATACACTCATGTCCCTCTTCTTTACTCACTTTCTTCCCCATTTTCCCCCTTCTCTCCCTTCCTTTTTCGTTTCCCCTCCATATCTATTTTTCTCTCATGTCATTACAAACAGTAGTATGCTATGAAATTTAAGTTTAAGACTGTTTTTTATAGTCATTCTTTTTCTTGAGAAAATCTAAAAATTATAATCACCTGATAGATATATTACAATACATTTATTACACCTATGTATCTATATTCATGCATATGCATTACATATATTATATATATATACATATATATTTAAAAGTACTTTGATTTTCCTGTTAGAAATAATATAGACCAAGTCTTTCTTAATTCTCAATTCTTCCATAATTAACATCTTACAGTGAAAATCAAATAAACATATTTAAGTAAAAAGGTATGATTCTTATTTATCAACACTGATAATTTAAGGTTTTATATCACATTAAGCTGTAATATGGCATATTAACTCTTATGAATTAGAGAAATTTTATTTGAACAACCTATTATTTAAGGACCATATGCACTGACATTTTAAATGGCGTTCTTGTGATTTCTATTTCTATCAATTGTGTATTAATTGCCAAATACTTATTTTAGTACTTTTCATGTTCATAATTGATATAAAGTCAATTGTATAATTCTTCTGGTAAGTAGTTACTTATTACAGTAGGGACATTATTAATAATACTACATCTTTATAAGAAAATTGGTACAAATTTATTTTCATGCTAAATTAAGAATAATTGCATGCTCTAAATGTTTGATTGTTGATACATATAATAAAGAGCTTTTGATAAGTCTCTTCCCCAGTAAAACATAAAATGCAAAGATAATGTCCAAATAAAGATAAGAAAAATACACATTATCAGCTAGAAACTATTAAATAAAAGATGAAAAGAACAATCCAACACATTGTACGAACTTGTCAGATGAGGTAGTATTCTGGAAGAATAGCCTAAGACTAGACCTTGTCCATGTCAAAATATTCACTAAAAAAATGAAGTATGAAAAGTGTAGAAAATGCTATGAATTTTTCATGAAGATAGGTGAATTATCCTTTCATCTCAATTTATGTGCATTTTCTGGTAAAATAAATTTGTGATATTTACAACTACACAAAACAAAGTTTCTGCATAGCAAAATGAATACATCTGAACCCATTTTTAGCTGATTTCTTCCCACTAAATTTTAAACCTTTATTTATTTATTTATTTTTATTGGTGGTTCAAAACATTACAAAGCTCAAGATATATCATCTTGCATACATTTGACTCAATTGGGTTATGAACTCCCATTTTTTCCCCAAATACGAATTGTAGAATCACATCGGTTACACATTCACACTTTTACATAATGGCATATTAGTGACTGTTGTATTCTGCTACCTTTCCTATCCCCTACTATCCACCCTCTCCTCCCCTCCCATCTTCCCTCTCTACCTCATCTGCTATTGTTCAATTCTCTCCATTGTTTCCCCCCCACTTCCCCTCACAACATTTTATATGCGATTTTGTGTAACATTGAGGGTCTCCTACAATTTTCATAAGCTTTCCCTTCTCTCTCCCTTTCTCTCCCCCCATTCGTCTTTGTTTAATGTTAATATTTTCCTCATGCTCTTCCTCCCTGTTCTGCTCTTACTTGCTCTCTTTATATCAGAGAAGACATTTGGCATTTGTTTTTTAAGGACTGGTTAGCTTCGCTTAACATAATATGCTCTAATGCCATCCATTTCCCTGCAAATTCTATGATTTTGTCATTTTTTTGCTGTGTAATACTCCATTGTGTATAGATGCCACATTTTTTTTATCCATTAATCTATTAAAGGGCATCTAAGTTGGTTCCACAGTCTAGCTATTGTGAATTGTGCCGCTATGATCATTGATGTGGCAGTATCCCTATAGTACGCTCTTTTAAGATCCTCAGGGAACAGTCCAAGAAGGGTGATAGCTGGGTCAAATGGTGGATCCATTTCCAGCTTTCCCAGGAATATCCATACTTCTTTCAAAATTGGCCTCACCAATTTGCAGTCCCACCAGCAGTGTACAAGTGTACACTTTTCCCCACATCCTCGCCAACACTTATTGTTGTTTGACTTCATAATTGCTGCTCATCTTACTGGAGTAAGATGGTATCTTAAGGTGGTTTTGATTTGCATTTCTCAGACTGCTAGAGATGGTGAGCATTTTTTCATGTACTTGTTGATTGATTGTATGTCCTCCTCTGTGAAGTGTCTGATTAGGTCCTCGGCCCATTTGTTGATTGGGTTATTTGTTATCTTATTGTTTAATATTTTGAGTTCTTTGTATATTCTGCATATTAGGGCTCTATCTGAAGTGTGAGGGGTAAAAATTTGTTCCCAGGATGTAGGCTCTCTATTTACCTCTCTTATTGTTTCTCTTCTTGAGAAAAAAACTTTTTAGTTTAAGTAAGTCCCATTTGTTTTTTTCTTGTTATTAACTCTTGGGCTATTGATGTCTTATTAAAGAATTTGGAGCCTGACCCCACAGTATATAGATCATAGCCAACTTTTTCTTCTATGAGACGCAGTGTCTCTGATTTGATATCTAGCTCCTTGATCTATTTTGATTTAACTTTTGTGCATGGTGAGAGAACGGGATTCAGTTTCATTTTGTTGCATATGGATTTCTAATTTTCCCTGCACCATTTGTTGAAGATGCTATCCTTCATCCATTGCATGTTTATAGCCACTTTATCAAATATAAGAAAGTTGTAATTTTGTGGATTGGTTTCTCTGTCCTCCATTCTATACCATTGGTCCACCTGCCTGTTTTCGTACCAGTACACACTGTTTTTGTTACTATTGCTTTGTAGTAAAGTTTGAACTCTGGTATCGCTATACCTCCCGATTCACACTTCCTGCTTAGAATTTCTTTTGCTATTCTGTGTCTTTTGTTTTTCTATATGAATTTCATGATTGCTTTATCATTTCTACAAGAAATGCCATTGGGATTTTGATTGGCATTGCGTTAAACCTGTATAGAACTTTGGGTAATTTCGCCATTTTGATGAATTTAGTTCTGCCTATCCATGAACAGGGTACATTTTTCCATCTTCTAAGATCTTTTTCTATCTCTCTCTTTAGGGTTCTGTGGTTTTCACCTCTTTTGTTAGGTTGATTTCCAAGTATCTTATTTTCTTTGAGGATATTGTGAATGGAGTGGTTTTCCTCATTTCCATTTCAGAAGTTTTGTTTCTGATATACAGGAATGCCTTTGATTTATGCGTGTTGGTTTTATATCCTTCATTTATTAACTCTAGCAGTTTCTTTGTAGACCCTTTTGGGTCTGTTAAATATATTACCATGTCATCCACAAATAGCGATAATTCAAGTTCTTCTTTTCCTATTTTTATGCCTTTAATTTCTTTTGTCTGTCTAATTTCTCTGGCTAGTATTTCAAGAACTAAATTGAATAGAAGTGGTGATAGAGGGCATCCCTGTCTTGATCCAGATTTCAGAGGGAATGCCTTCAGTTTTCTCCATTTAGGTTGATCCTAGCCTGAGGTTTAGCATATATAGCTTTTACAATGTTGAGGTAAGTTCCTGTTATTTCTAGTTTTTCTAGTGTTTTGAACATAAAGGGATGCTGAACTGTGTCGAATGTTTTTACTACATCTATCGAGATGATCATATGGTTCTTGTCCTTAAGTCTATTGATGTGGTGAATAGCATTTATTGATTTCCGTATATTGAACCAGCCTTGCATTCCAGGGAAGAATCCTACTTGATCATGGTGCACAACTATTTTGATATGCTTTTGGATTCAATTCACACGGATTTCATTGAGAATTTTTGCATCCAAGTTCATTAGAGATATTGGTTATAGTTTTCTTTTTTGAAGTGTCTTTGTCTGGTTTTGGGATCAGGGTGATTTTGGACTCCGAGAACGAATTTGGAAGAGCTCCTTATTTTTCTATTTCTTGATATAGCTTGAAAAGTATTGGTATTAATTCTTCTTTGAAGTTTTTTTTGAACTCTGCTCTATACCCATCAGGTCCAGGGCTTTTTTTGGTTGGTAGTATTTTGATGGCTTCTTCTATTTCTTCCTTTGTTTTTGGTATGTTTAAATTGTGTGTGTCTTCCTGACTGAATCTGGGCAGATCGTATGACTTAAGAAATTTATCGATATTTTAACTATCTTCTATTTTATTGGAATATAGGGTTTCAAAATTCTTTCTAATTATCTTCTGTATTTGTGTACTGTTCTGTTGTGATTTTGTCTTTTTCATTCCGTATGTTAGTAATTTCAGTTGTCTCTCTTCTTCTCATCCTTAGCATGGCTAAGGGCCTGTAAATCTTATTTATTTTTTCAAAGAACCAACTTTTAGTTTTATCAATTTTTTCAATGTTTTTTTTTGTTTCAATTTCGTTGATTTCTGCTCTAATTTTAATTATTTCTTGTCTTCTACTACATTTGCTGTTGTTTTGCTCTTCCTTTTCTAGGTTTTTGATGTGTACTGTGAGTTTATTTATTTGTTGTTTTATTCTTTTTTTGAGGAAAGAACTCCAAGAAATAAATTTCCCTCTTAAAACTGCCTTCTTTGTGTCCCATAGATTCCAGTATGATGTGTCTGTATTGTCATTTGATTCTAAAAATATTTTTATCTCCTCCTTTATGTCTTCTGTAACCCATTGATCATTCAGTAGAATATTGTTCATTTTCCATGTGATGTAGGATTTTTCCTTCCTTCTTTTATCATTGATTTCCAGTTTCATTCCATTATGATCAGATATGGTGCATGGTATTTTCTCCACGCCTTTATATTTACTAAGAGTTGCCCAATGGCATAATATATGGTCTAACTTGGAGTAGGATCCATGTGCTGCTGAGAATAAAGTGTATCCACTTGATGATGGTTGATGTATTCTATATATGTCGGTTACATCAAGGTTATTGATTGTGCTGTTGAATTCTATAGTTTCTTTATTCAGTTTTTTATAGAGGATCTGTCTAATGGCGAGAGCGGTGTGTTGAAGTCACCCATAATTATTGTGTTGTAGTCTATTTGACTCTTGAACTTGAGGCGAGTTTGTTTTATGAGCGTTGCAGCTCAATTGTTTGGTGCATACCAATTGATAATTGTTATGTCTTGTTGGTGGATGGTTCCTTTTAACAATATATAGTGTCCTACTTTATCCCTTTTGATTAACGTAGGTTTGAAGTTGATTTTATATGATATGAGTATGGCCACTCCTGCTTGCTTCCGAGGGCCATATGAGTGGTATGATTTTTCCCAACCTTTCACTTTCAGCCTGTGTATGTCTTTACCTTTCATATGAGTCTCCAGAAGGCAGCATATTGTTGGATTTATTTTTTTGATCCAGGTTACTAGCCTATGTCTCTTGATTGGTGAGTTTAGATTTTTAACATTTAAGGTTACAATTGAAATATGATTTGTACTTCCAGTCATGTTTATTTATTTATTTATTTTAATTTGGGTAGTTTTTACTTTTTGGTTTTTTTCTTACCCCTTTACTGAGATACCTCCCACTGTTAGTTTTGGGCACTATTTTTCAATTCCTCTTCTTGTAGTATTTTTCTCAAAATGCTTTGCAGTGCTGGTGTTCTGTCTGCGAATTCTTTTAGCTTTTATTTATCAGGAAGGACTTAATTTCATTGTCAAATCTGAAGCTTAATTTTGTTGGATACAGTATTCTTGGTTGGAATCCATTATTTTTCAGTGTTTGAAATACATTGTTCAAAGATCTTCTCGCTTTCAAAGTCTGTGATGAAAAATCAATTGTTAACCTTATTGGTTTACCCCTGAATGTTATCTGCCTACTTTCTTTCGTAGCTTTTAATATTCTCTCCTTGTTCTGTATGTTGGCTATCTTCATAATTATATGTCTTGGAGTTTGTCTATTATGGTTTTGAATGTTTGAGGTCCTGTAGGCTTCCAGGATATGGCAATCCATTCCATCTTTCATCTCTGGGAAGTTTTCTAGAATTATTTCATTTAATATGTTGTTCATTCATTCGGTTTGAATTTCTATGCCTTCTTCTATCCCGATGACTCCCAATTTTGTTTTTTTATGACATCCCATATCTCTTGAATAGTTGCTCATGGGATTTAAGCATGTTTTCTGTGTTGACTATATTCTTTTCAAGTTGACAAACTTTGTCTTCATTATCTGATGTTCTGACTTCTACTTGATCTAGTCTATTTGTAATACTCTTGTTTGAGTTTTTAATTTGGTTTATAGTTTCCTGCATATCTAGAATTACTGTATGATTTTTTAAAAGATCTCTATCTCCTTGTAAAGCTTGTTCTTTGCCATTTGAATTTGTTTGTTTAATTCATTTTCAAAATATACTTTTATTGCTTAGACTTGCTGCCTCATGTCTTCTCTCTTATTCCTTTCCATCTGAGTTAGGTATGACTTAAGTTTTTTCCCTATCCCTGTTTCTGATGCTTCTAGGTTCTCCTGTAGTATTAAGTTGTCCTTCATTGTTTGTACACCTTGTTTTCCCTTGTTTTTTCATGATGTTCACGTCATTTTCCAGCTCTATTTGATTGCTGTGTTTCTGCTCTCTTCTATAGATTTGTTATGGGTTTATATATCTCTGTTTTCTCTCCTTTGTGTTGGTAGACTATGCCTGCTTAAGTGGATTCCGCTGTTAAGGAATTCTGACGGCCGAGCTCCAGTGATGTCACCTCTCTGCTGTGGTGGGCCCCAGGCTCCTTGCCGGAGTGTCCGAATTGGGTGGGTGGACTGGATTGTCTCTGGTTGGTTTCAGCTCCCGGTCGCTGGCAGGCCGGCAGTCTCCAGCCACCCAGTAGCGCGGGCAGCTTGTGGTCTGTCTTCGGCTGGTGGGTGATCTCTAGCCACACAGTTGCACGTTCGGTCGCCGGCAGGCGCGCGTTCTCCAGCCGTCAAGACATAGCGTCAGCAGGTGGGCTGGCGCCAGCAGGAAGGTGGTCTCCAGTTGCCCAGTCACACTGGCAGTGGGCCGGCGTTCTCCAGCCAACCAGTCAGGAGGGCCTGGCCTCTAGTCCCCTGGTTTATCCTGCTAGTCCTGATTTCTCCTGCTAGACCAGATTTCTCCTGAGTGATGCTTCTCGGCAGCTCAAACTGTTCTCTGGGTCTGCCGTTTGTTGGGTGGGGAGGGTGTCTATTGGGAACCCTGGAACTCTATTGTTTTAATTTTTTTCGCTTGCCCATCGCCCCGCACTGGCTAGACAAGTTTCATTTTTGCCGCTGATGGGAAGGGGAGATGAAGGTCAGGTGCCTCTAGTTTTCCCCCAGTCTTTATGCAGACTTGCTCTGATTATCCCTCCCCCAAAAGCCTAGGAGATATTTTATGCGAATTCCCCTCTGTATGTGAGATGAGCTGAGAAACACACACCTGTTTTATTCTTGCAATCTGTCAGAGAGTGGTGGTGGTTACTTCAGCTCTCCAAGATGGTGGCTGTTGGTTTCCTTTGTGGAGTTTCCGCTTTGGGGCATAGAAATGTACTGCTAACTTCCCCGTCTGAAATCCCGAATTCAGCTGGGGGCTCAGTGGATGCTCAGCCAGCATGATTCCACAGAATCCGCAGCAACGTTTCTCCCTGCTTGCTGGTCGCTTCTCGGTGGTGCCTCACCATTTGTAGACACAGGGCAGGTCACGCGGATCAATCAGAATGGATCTCCAGTTGCACAAGTGGCTTGTGTTTGAGACTCAATTACCTGACCTCGGTGGTGGAAATCATTCTTCTAGGTTTTGGTAAACACCTATTTTCCTGTAAGATCCTAACAAGATAGTTTTTCATCCCTCTAACTCGTTATTCACTTGCGCAGTGGCAGGGTACACTGGGTGTGATACACTGTCTTCACAGCCATCTTGCAATGCCGAAATATTAGGATTTGGATGCACCATTTACTGAAAACTGTTTCAGTACTAGGAAAAAATATGTATTTCAGGTGGATGAATATTTCTGAGAATAATTTTTTTAAAAAGTGGATTATAAATCCACATACATGAATATGAATGAATTTAGGGAGTGCAAAATAAGACACAAATATTTCATATTTTGAAAAATCTGGAGAGTATATATATATATATATATATATATATACACACACACACACACACACACACACACACACAGACATTAAAAACTAGCAATATATATGCCAATCGAAATTCATCATGAAATACATATCATCCACAGACCCAAAAATATTCATATACTGAACATGGATTTATGTATAATGTTGTTCAACTAGGAGGCTTACCCATAGGTTGAATTTTCAGTTCCAACAGCATTTAGGAGGAGTGATCTCTTCTCACAATTTGTATTTGCCAAGTCAGTCACCTCACAAAAATGTACGTGTGATACCAGGTACAATTCTATATGTGCATATAAAATTACATGTGCTGAATAGGCTACAGAGAAAAGGAGACAGGAATTCACATATTTGTTAACTTTCAAAACACATGGAGAACTATTTCAACAAAAAAATGACTAGATTTATAACTCCTACCCTATATAATGCAAAAGGCAATTCCAACTATACACCATGCCTCCTCTGAACTGCTTGTATTTCTATTCTGTTTTGGTTATTATTCTCTATCATATTACGATTAGTAGTCAGAGTCTAGTATGGTAGGGGTTAGAGTCAGGGATTCAGTATTTCGAATGGAAAATTGGAAAATGTATCCAATGTGTATGCAAATATGTGCCACACAAAATCTTCCCACTCCTCCAGAACAATGGCTTGACATTATCTTCGCCCCAAGTAAGACATAATTAGAGGAGAAGAATTAGAAAATCAGTGAATACTTATCTGGAATGGAATATGCTAAGGAGTTCACTACCTTGAAGGTGGTACAGGAGTTTCCAAAAGTAAGGGACAGGGTGAACACTCCATAAACATGGAGCTCTGCTGGCCTAAAGACTTCTTGAGAAATTGCCTCTGAGGTTGGGCACTTGAAACATATGTTGTTATCAGGAGCTTTAGCTTCCTTTGTACTGAGATCATCAAAGCTGGGTCTGCACCAATGTGACCTGTAAAACATAGTTTCTTATTTTCCAATTAACATGAGACACCAGTCCTGAATTTGATCTTTGTAGGTAAACTGTGGCCACTGGGTTCTAAGTGTCTCCCTGTGTGGAATGTGAAGCCATTTGTTCATCCTCCAATTTTCATGGTGTTTCTTGCTGCTACAATGGGAGTTTGGTATTTGCTTCATGAAATACACGGAGTTCAACTGGGACACAGTGCAGGAGGGAGTTCTGTCACATGTGGTATTTCAATTTCTGCAGGAGAATGCACCAACCATGCTTCTATATCACATAGCTTGCCCCATTGACCATAGCAAATCGATTCTGAACATTGCCCTGAAACCTCTCCATATAACAACATGCCTTTACTTAGAAGGGACTGCTGGCTGCATCATGTCAGTCACACGCCATTTGGAAGCAAATGGCAGATCCACATGGCCCCACTACAGATGTTTTATCACACACCTGCCTACCAATGCTCTAGGCCCACTAATCATCAGGCTCCAACTTATTGGCATCTCTGTTTTACACAATTTTTATTAAAACCAGTCAATCAAGGCACTGTCTGTTATACTCATGATCAGCAACAGGACATCCAAAGGTTCTCCTGTGCCAGCTGGTCATGGAAATTTCAAAAATTTCATGGTATTTTTCTAGCCATATTTCAACAATGACGTTGGAGGCACTGTGAGTTTCAGTTCATTCCAGAACCATTAATCTTGACGAAGCTCATTTCAATGAAAGCTCTGGAGAAATCTCACAGGCAATTCTTCCCAAAGAATGGCCAAAAGGTCAAATGAAGCCAGGCCCATTGAGTTCTACAATGTGAGGTCCATGTGTCTTTTGACTCTCAACTATGGCTGCCAAGTCTTTCAGAAGAAAATTATGTGATATCTTGGCTGTGATTCCCAGTGCTCTGTTGAAAGCCACCCTGGGCCTTGATCTCAGTTTCCAAAGGCGACTCTCATGCATGGCCTCCTAAAATCCCAACACAATTAATGGCAATACTTTTCTGAGGTCAGTTCCAGAACTCAGTCTCTAAGGGGAAAAACACCAGAGTTCATGTCAAGGTGGACCCAGTCATCTCTTCCAACCACCACACTAACAACCACAATTAAAACCAAAACACTCCCACATGGCCCTCATGTTCTTTTATATAGACACTCATCATAACCTATCGCTGGAATTTTCCACGAGGGGCGAAGCTCAAGACAGTCTCCTAAATAATCTCTCTTGCCCCTAATTTGCCTAAATTCAGGGTGGCCTGGACACCACTCCTGTGAACCAGGAGTGTTCATATAGGCCTGCTGTTAATACTTCTCTGTTTCTCCAATTTGAGGCGTATTGACTGTGCAGTTTGGATTCTTTATGTGAATTGTAGTCACGGGAAAATTCAAGCAATTATGGGCAAGCCTCTTTAGGGCTTTGAAGAAATGATTTGGCCCAAAGGATCCCTATTCTAACTTGATGGAGGTCAGGAACCTCACAGAGAATGGGGAGAGACTTCATCCACAATAACTGCACTTTTGACCATTTTTGTTTTGGATGCACACATGTGATGTTTCTTTAGATTCTTCAGGGGTTGAGAATCTAAGCCACGGCCTCACACAGAGCCAAGAGGCTGATTCAGACATTTCAATTTCCAAAGGAATTAAGCAAAGATCCACAGGTGATGTCCATTCATTTCCATTTGAACCTGTTTTCTTCAGGCTTCACAAACGAATGTCTTGAGGCAAAGACCTTCCTGACATTCAGGGCAACAGAACAATAGGTAAGCAAAAGGCCCAAAGCAGGGTTTCTCCACTTAGACTATCATGGTCACACTTATATCTGAGTTTTTTGAGATGCTCGACATTCCCTTCAGCTATCCAGTACATGGCCATGTCACAGGGCTTGGAACTGCTACATATCTTGGACACAAAACCATGAGCCTATTCTGGAGAGTAGCCAGAATTCATGAAGAATGCAGGAATTTTGGAAGATACCACATGTTGCTCATCAATAAGGCAAGCTGAAATCCATTCATAAATTCGGCAGGATGAATGCTGGGAAGCTTTCTAATAGACAGGACACAACAATTGATGCATTCTGTTTTCTAATGTCTAAAACCATGGACACAGTGGGATACACAGACATAGGAACTCTTGTTTGCCAAACGACTTACTATAAACAGTTCACTCCAAATCAAACAAACCACCTTTTCTACCTATTCTCAGAACATGAGACAAAACCACAAACCCACACCGACAACCACAGAGGCACCACCTTCTACAAAGTATGTCTGTGACTATCCAGAGTGTCTTCTGACTGGTGGGCCAACTTATGATCCCCGGAAATCACCAACTCTGTGAACTTGTCAGGAGCCAGCGGTGAGCCACTATCTGCTTTTTCAGAAAAGGCCCCTCTTCTGAGTTTTCCTGGCAGTTGGCCATCCTCATATCTGTAGGTACCATGAAAGACTGACTCTGTCCTTGGTAAATCCAAACAAGTGAGCCCACTGGGACTGGGACTGGGACAGGCTCTTGGTACCTTGCTTCCTGGTTCCCAAGTACTGAGAGTTCCATGACCAAGGAAGGGAGGTGAGGTCACTTCCTTCAGGAACTGAATGAGGTCACTGCTTTGGCAACCACTTTGTCCTAACAGTTGCTTCCAAGGGTCCCATGAGATCGAGGCTTCTCCTACTTCCTGTGACACTTTCACAAGTTAGAATGGTATATGAACCATAGGCACCCAGGAACAGCTCTCCAAACAGGACTGTTTGTGTCCATCTTCTCTACATTATGAACAGAGAGGCTGATTCAGACACAACCCTTCATCCTGACCAGGTTGTTTGCAATGGAAGATGACGTTTGCTCTCTCAGGTCCTTCATGGCTGCCTACATGTTCTCCAGGGATCACTTCTTCATGGACCTTTGAGTTTTACAACAGGTGGAAGATTTTCTACATTCCTGTATTGTAAGACCAACTTGGTCCCTCCTCTTCTGTAAAGTTAGATTGAGGGAACAGTGTATGGTTAGGGTTAATAACAGGTTTGATTTGGGTTAGGAATTATTCTAATTGATGAATAATGGTATTGGGAACCTGTGATAATTATAAGAATATATAGGTGAAATATAAGTATGAAAACAAAAATCTAGGTAAGATTTGAACCCCAGAAGGGCATTGCGCTATTGATTGGGATACTTAGCTTTGATATACGTTCTGCACAGGTGTTTCAGATAAAATGATAATCAATGGCATAGGACCTTGTACCTTGGATGATTGAATGTAGAAGTGAACATCCACTAGAACAGGGATAGTCGGTAGGATTAGGAAGATATTCGATAAGTTTCAGAAGAAGACTGAGTACAGAATTTGGACCAAAAGTTCTTTAGCAATAGTGTATCGGGTAGAGAGTGAATGTAAATGTCAGCACACGTGAAGGGTCAGTCACAATGGTGAACTGGGGAAAATAAGCTTACATCAATAGAGACATTAGGAAATCAGGCAAAGTATAAATTGAGTGATAGGATTAGACATTTGCAACAGGGTTGAGGTTCAAAATATAGTCTTAAGAAGAAACAAATATGTAGTCACCAATAGGATTGACATTTGAGAGCATTAGGCACACTGGACATGAATGTTTTCAGTAATCTATGCTCACTTTTCATTTTGGCTTTGATACAATCATATGTGTGTCCTCTTCTTTTTGTGTCCAGAATATTACTGTGATAAAATGTATATGTAGATTAGGTGACATGAGTATTTCTTCCACCATTTCTGGGAGCAACATTTTGAAGATGAAAAAATTAGTATTGGGGTTACAAATAGATTTACTCTGTGTCTATGAACATAGAGATAATTTATGAATAGACGATACTGTGATTAAATATTATAACTTGTTCCAACTTTAAATATTCGATTGAATTGATATCTGAAAATAAACAGAAAATCGTATATTTATATGCAATCATTCATTCCAACCAGAAATACATCTAATGGTAATATTAGGGTTATGGTTTATCATGAAGAGTGTGTCAGTTTTTCTTCAAAATGATTATGGAAATCGAAAATAAAAGCGTTTGGAAAGAAGTCTCATGAAAAAACAATCAAGTAACCTGGAGGAATACATGTGTTCTGAATCAGGAAATGATTGAAAGTGAATCAAAATGCTATAAATTATTGAAGTTGTTGATGAAATATATATCCTATGATGTGTATAAACTGAACAAATAGTAATGTACCAGTGTTGAATAAAATGAACTTCAACATAGACATCATATCCAAGAGGAATCTAGTTGCATTGATGTTAAACTGGGTCAGTTACTGTAGAAATATTAGGATTGTATGCACCACTCACTGAAGTTAGTTTTCAGTACTAGAAAACAAATATGTAATTCATGTGGATGAATATTTCTGAGAATAATATTGTGAAAAGTTGATTATAAATCCACATACATGAACATGAATGAATTTAGGTAGTATATGTAAGACACATATATTTCATATTTTGAAATATTTGGAGAGTGTATATATATATATATATATATATATATATATATATATATATATACCCCACACACACACACACACACACAACACACACACCCAGACAATAAAATGTAGCAATATATATGCCAATCGAAATTCATCATGAAGTATATATCATCCACAGATGCAAAAATATTTAATTTACTGAACATGGATTTATGTATAATGTTGTTCTACTAGGAGGCTCACCCATAGGTTGAATTTTCTGTTCCAACAGCGTTTAGGAGGAGTGATCTCTTCTCACAATTTGTATCTTCCAAGTCAGCCACCTCACAAGAATGTACATCTGATACCAGGTAGGATTCTATATGTGCATATAAAAATACATGTGCTGAATCGGCTACAGAGAAAGGGAGACAGGAATTCACATATTTGTTAACTTTAAAAACACATGGAGAACTATTTCAATTAAAAATTAACTAGATTTATAACACCTACCCTATATCATGCAAAAGGCAAGTGCAACTATACACCATGCCTCCTCTGAACTGCTTGTATTTCTATTGTGTTTGGGTCATTTTTCTCCATCATATTAGGATTTGTCATCAGAGTCTAGGAGGGTATGGGTTAGTGTCAGATGGCCCGGCTGGCAGGACACATCAACTTGGGTGTCGATCCTAGTTGGGGAGGAATGAAGGGACAAGAGACACGAGAGATGACAGCAAGACAGGAGTTCTGATCATGCTGCAAACTTTTATTATTCTCAGAGGGTATTTATATGCTGCGGATGGGAAAGCTCTCTTATCGGCAGTTGCTGGATGTCTTCACAGGGTGAGATAACCTCAGGATGTTTCAGGTAGACAGATGGTAGCCGGATGTCAAAAGGAGATAGATGGCTGTGGGATGTCTCCCAGGCAGGTTGTGTCCCAGGGGGCTGTTTCTTGTGTCAGTCTATTTTTTGAAGGAGAACTTCCTTCTAGCCCCTGACATCTCCCCTTTTGTTATATAAAATATTCGACCATACCTTACAGGCCATGGATTTAGGGGGTGATAGTGGCTCTGTTTCTCTAGGATGCCTTAGAATATCTCCTGATTTGAGCGAGCATCTTTCCTAGGAGATTTCGTGTTGGCTTTGGCATGTTTTTGGAGGAGACGTCTTTGAGGGGATAGCATGCCAACCGCCATGCACCAGAGCGTGTCATTCAGAGGTCTTGTGTTTGGGGATCCGTGGATCCATCCTCCTGCAGTCCTTCCTGGACCCTCCGTTATTATGGCCTAACGTGCTCATTCCAAGGGTGTGTCCTCCACCAAGCGGAGGGGCCCATGGAGAACGAACCCTTATTGCAAGGGTAGAAGATGGTTGCTCAGAGCTGTTACTTATAGTTTTCTGTAAGAAAGAGAGATCTGTGGGGATGTAAACTTAATAAGCCTGTGAGAAGGTTTGAACATTCTTTTAAATGTTGGCAGTGCTGTCTTCCATCTCCAGACCATGATAGTGGACCTGTATGGGCTTAGAAACCAAAATATTAATCTGTTCTTTAATAAATTGTACCAGCCTCTTTATAATGCAGCGGCCTATGGACACCATTAAAAGTAAACCCAACAAAGGGACTAATAGGGGAAGAAGGTAGGGTAGAAATCCATTATGCCCAATCCAGAGGGGATTTTCAAATAGTTCCCTTTGTCTCTTTTCTGGATCTTCTTGAAGCTGCTTAATTTTAATGCGTACTATGCCTGATTTATTTGCATAAAAGCAGCATTGTTCCCCTAAGGCTAAGCAAATTCCTCCCTGGTTAGCTGTCAGCAAATCTAAGCCTCGTCTGTTTTGAAGGAACACTTCTGCCAGCGAATTTATTTGGTCCTGCAAATCTTTAATGGTTCCTGATAAAGTTTGTACATAATTTATAAGTTGTTGAGACAGGCGATGGTAAGAGTGAATAGCCGTGCCTAAGCCACTGTACCTGTGCCCACAGCAGCTGTTATTCCAAGCCTGGCAATGAGTGGTAAAGCCTGTATTGCCCACCTATGTCTTTTGACTAAAGTGTCTAGGCTAGTAATTGGTAGAGGTTCATCTCCTGGGACAATAGTTATATCAGGGAGTAATAAAGCAAGAACACAACCAATGGTCCAATTCGCTGGAAGCGTGGGAAGGCCGAGTTTCCTCCACACATAAAAACTGTGCCATTGGAGGGACAAAGAGATGGGGTGGGTGAGGAATAATTTTATACTGTTGAGCAATTTCCAAAGGAAGTAAGTCGAACATCAATATCATAGGTATTATTCTGCATCGCGCCTAAAAGAAATAATGTAAAAGTGCCTATAGGCTGTACTTTAAAGGGAAATCCGGGTTGGCATGTATTATCATTGTCCATGATAGAATTAATAGGAACTGCCATAGGCATGATTGCCCCTGTTGTCATGCAGAGCCAGCAATCACCAGCAAGGGTGGGGTTCGAATTATTAAGCTAGGAGAATGTAGTTTGCAAAATATCTAATGTATTGGTATCTAAACCTGGGAACTGGGATTTAGGCTACATTAAGGGATGATATGTGAGCTCAGGGATTTGGGGTTTCAAAAGTTTGATTATCTGAGGATGCTTGACAGAATAAGTGGGTCCTCCACCATCAGAGACCCCTGTAGGGGCCTTAATGGGCCAGTAGGAAGGTTTTCCGACAGTGCCTTGGCACCCAGCTGACTGTAGCTTGGTGTATTTGCCATCTCCTCCATGGTCAAAGAGAATGGGGGTATAATGAATAGTGGTCCCCCTGCTGCATGAGTATTAGTTAGGGAGGCTTCAAAAAATTGTTCTCCCTGTTTATTAACACAAAGTGAAGCCGACGCATTACAAGAGACATGCATCGCCTGGGTATGCGTACAAGTTGCAGAACAATTTTGGAGAGCTTTACTTGTACTAGGGGGAATAATCTTTGGCTTGTTAACACATACCCATTTAGGCTGATGAACTCTTCCGAGATTATGGTCAACCTTGGCACGGAGGTAAGTCACCTTAGTCATGCAGTCAGCAGTCTGGGTCCAACTAGTGGGAGCCTCCGTCCAAAATCCTCCTTTGCATTCACGGGGGGGGGGCAAAAAGGTACCCCATGATGTTGGAAATTAGAGGTCCAAGGCCTCTGTGTTCAAACCTGTTCAGCAGAAGTGCCTTAAGCAGGATCCTCGCACAGATTGTTGGCTGTATCTGAAATGGAGGAAAATTTGTCCTCAGGGGGAGGGCCTCCGTCCCTGGGTTGAGGTAAGTAATTTACCTGTTTAACCAGGCATTCTGGTAACCATCTTGGGGATGCTTGCTCTTGGTCCAAAACACAAGCTGAGCCTCATCCCCTGATGAGGATAGGATGTGGGCGTTTTCATTTATTTGTAATGGGATTGCACCACATAACAGGTGTGCGAACAGAATTGGATGAAGGTTGCCAGTGTCTGTCTGTGGCCAAATGGCCTTCACTGTCTAGGGTAAGAAAAATAAGGGCAAATAATGCATGGTTAAGGCGATCCCTGGGAGTGGTAAATACAAGGGCGGAAGCCTTAAGACGGGATAGCCAAGTCTTTAAGGTAAGCTGGGCAAGTTCCACATGCCTTGGCCCTGAGTGTTGTATGGAATTTCAGTAGTATGACAAAATTGCAAGGTAGCACAAAACTGTTTAAACTTGGCACTGGTATATGCAGGACATTTATCTGTTTTAATATGTATTGGTTTACACATTACGAAAAAGGCTGAAACAAGATGAGAAAGGACATCTTTGGTAGCCTCTCAAGAATGTGGTGATTCAAAAATAAAGCCGCTGAAGGTATCTATAGAAACGTATATGTATTTGGTTTTTCAAAATTCAGGAAAATGAATAACATCCATTTGCTAAATCTGATTGGGCAGTAATCCTCGGGGGTTAACTCCCAAGTGTTGAATGGGGAGGGAGACAGTGCAAGCAGGGCATGCTTTTACTATTTCTCATGCATGTTGCCTGGTAATTTTCCAAAGTAATCGATGGCTCTGGGAATTTAGATGGTGAAGATTGTGTAACTCCATGGCCTTTTGAATGGAGCCAAAAAAAATTGGAAAGATGGAACGTGTTGCTGCATCAGCTTGGGCATTACCTTGTGTTAGAGGGCTCAGAACGTCAGAGTGTGTCATGATGTGTCCTAAGGAAAATGGATGTTTTCTGGCCTGAATTAGCTGCTGAAGCTGGTGAAACAGAAAGGGGGAATTGGAAGAAGCCTTAATGGTGGGTGAAATCTCCAGAAGGGGCACAGAATGAGCAATGTAGGCACTGTCTGTATAAATATTAACAAGATTATCAAAAAACTTTATAAAAACTTGTGTTATGGAGAACAATTCCACAAACTGAGCTGACTGATAGACAGTATCAAAGGTGGTAAGCTTGTTATTGACAACAAAGACTGCACGGCCATTACTGGAACCTCTGTAAAAAAGGTAAGGGCTTGAGGAATGGGAGCCTTTTGAGTAATTTTGGGAAAAATAAATGGATGTAACTGGACAAAATTTAAAAGGGGGTCATTGGGGATGTGGTTATGAATTGTTCCCAAAAAGCCTGATAGGGCAATATCCCATTCATCCATGTCTGTAGTAAAAATTGTAGTAAGGGTTTGGTCCTTAGTATATGGAATTAAAATATTATCAGGGTCTTTGCCAAAATGTTGTCGAGAAAGCAAACGACCTTTAAAAATAAGAGAAGCTACCTGAGCAAGATAAACAGTAATAACCTTGGAAAATGTGGTGGGTACAAGGACCAAAAGCAAGGGGCAGCCTTTATTTTTAAAATGTGGATCTCGCTGCCAAAATATTCCTGTGGGTGTATGAGGAGTGTGGAAAATAACCAGAACCAGAGGAAGGTTATAAGAAATTTGTGTAACAAACTTTTGGGCAATGGCTTCTGTGGCTTGGTTTAATGCATGTCATGCCTCGGGAGTAAGCTTTTGAGGGGAGGAGGAGTGGGAATCACCTATCAAAATATCATTAAGGGGCAAAAGTACACAAGTGGGTAATTTTAAATATGTTCCTAGCAATTGAATATCCCCCAGTAATATTTGAAAATCATTAAGTGTGTGAATATGGTCCACACATAGTTGTATTTTAGGAATTTGGATCTGATTATCTTGAAGTTTAAGGCCCAAATAGGTATAAGGGTCCTGTGTTTGAAACTTATCTGGAGCTATCTGTAGTCCCAAGGTAGTGAGGTTTTGTAAAAGTCCAAGTAACAATTATTAAGGTCATGGGTATTAGGTGCAGCAATTAACAAATCATCCATATAATGTAAAATATAATTTTGTGGTCATCGCTCTCTCACAGGGTCTACTGCTTGAGCAACGTATTTTTGGCAAAGACTAGGGCTGTTGGCCATACCTTGGGGAAGAACCTTCCATTGAAATCTCTGCATAGGGCCCAGAAAATTAATGCGAGGGAGACTAAAGGCAAAATAGGGTCTATCCTCAGGATGTAAAGGAATGGTAAAAAAGCAATCTTTTAAGTCAATAACCATTTTACAATAGGTTTTTGGAATCGCCACTGGTGTGGGAATGCCTGGCTGTAGTGCTCCCATCGGGCACATAACTTTATTAATGGCACACAAATATTGTAAAAGGCGCCACTTGCCTGATTTTTTCTTGATAATAAAAATAGGAGTAATCCATGGTGAGGTTGAGGGCTTTACATGGCCGGCTGCCAGCTGTTCCAGCACTAACGTGGAGGCAGCCTCCAATTTTTCTATGGTAAGGGGCCACTTATCCACCAACACAGGAGTCTGAGTCTCCCAAATAATTTTATCTGCATGGGGTACAGGAGGGTCAGGGACCGACACTAAAAATCTGAATACACAAGTCCACATGTATTTGTTTTTTTTTTATGGGTTGTATAGCCTCCACCAGTCCCTGTTTCAGTATCCCCAGGCCTGTACGAGGAACAAAATTCATAGGAAGCATTTGATGAGTCACCATGGAATTGGGACTGGCGAGAATTACTTCCAATTACTCAAAATATCTCCACCCTATACGTTAACAGGGAGGTCAGAATCAACGAAAGGAGTGACAGTTGACTTATTACCATCTTTATCAGTGCAGCTAATAGACCTTGAGCTGACCAGAGGATTTTTTTATTTTCCTATCCCTTTAAGGTCAGTCAAGGATGGAGTGAGGGGCCAACCTGATGGCTAGTATTTTTGAGAAATAATTGTGGCATCAGCTCCAATATCTAGAACTCCTTGGAATTCCTTTCCTTCAGTAAGTAAGGTAAGGGTGGGTCTATTGTGAGAAATGGGTTGAACCCAATACACATCAGAGAAGCCTAAGAAGGCAGCCCCCCGAGGTAGGTTTGGGTGGTGGAAATGCCTCCTGAATCCAAGGGAAGGAAAATTAATTGTGCAAGTCTTGTTCCTGCTGGGATGGCGGCAACTCCATTAATAGCAGTGGCCAGTATTTTTATTTCTTCAGTGAAATCATTATCATTAATGCCAGCGAAGACCTGAACACCTTGTATGGTAGTGGAGGCTCTTCCAAGAATAAGGGCACATGTATGAGATGGAGGGGGACCCATAATTCCAGTGGGTATTATCTGGGGCCCTTGCATTGAGTCTAATATTGTAACTGTGGTGGCACAGAGGTCCAATTTTGCGCTGCCTGGGGTGGCTAGTTGGAGGGAGGCAATTGTGGAGAAGGATTTTGTGGTAGGTTGGGAGTTTGGGAGGGAACAAACCTTATTGCTCCTGTGTTTGTCCTGGGGGATGTTGTGGCCAGGGGCTGGCCCCGCAGGGAGTTTCCCGAGAAGCAGGAAGAAATAGGCTGTCTGAGAGCATTTGTCTTAGATCTACACTCACTGCCCCAGTGATGACCTTTACCACTTCTATGGAAAAGGGTAGCTGGGCGCGGTTAAGCCCCAGTTTGAGGAGACGCTATTCCTAGGCTTTGTTTGCCTGTCGGACACCCACATGCAAAATGGCCAGGTTGTTTACAAGTAAAGCAAGTACGTGAGCCAGGATTGTGAAACGCCTTGGTAAAGGCGGCCCCTAAAGCGAGACCCATGGCATGGGCTGCACCCACGCCTGCACAGAGTCTAATAAATTCAGAAAATTTCCCTTTATCCTTATGTGGTTGAAGAACATCCTGACATGCTGGGTTGGCATTTTCAAAGGCAAGATGTTTTACATAGGTGCTTTCACCTTCGCTTGGTTCATGCAAGCATTCCGCAGCTAGGTTAAGCCGGGGAACAAACTACCTATAAGGCTCATGGGGCACTTGTCAAATTTTTGCCAGGGAATTTGTAGCCGAGGCCTTTTGAGGGAGGTGTCACCAAGCAGGAAAACCAGCCATCTGAGTCTGCGCCAAGAGTCCAGGAGGGAAACGTGCCTGTTATTTTTAGTGTCAAAAGGCGCATTGCCCACTAGCTAAACTTAAGTCCCAGATTCAGAGGAGGCCTTAGTTAAAATTATTTGAGCAGTTTCCCGACATTGTCTTCGAAATCTGCATTCCATAACAGGAAGTCTCCGGCACTGAAGGTAGCTTGGTCTAAAAATTTCCAATCATTGGGAGTAAGCCATTGTGCGCTGTGGATTTCTAATAAAGCCAACGTGTAGGGCACAGTGGGGCCATAGTGAGCACAAGCCTTATTAAGTTTTTCAAGAAAACATAGGCTTAATTTTTTGTAGACTCTGGGTTCCTTCCTGCCCAGGGGTGAACTCCTCATCCTCTGAGTCCTGATCTCCTTGATCCATTTCCCCCGCTTCCTCCTCTTGTTCCTCATCGAAGTCTTTGACCGCAGCCTGGGCAGGCTTATCTATCTGACTGGTGGTGACTTGGAAGGTGAGAACAGGCCGATGGAGTGGCTTCGACTTTGTATTAGACCGCTGTGGGCCAGCTTGCATTGACTCCATAGCTAAGGCTAATGAAGAGAGCTCAGAGTCAAGGGAATTTAATTATTTTAAAAGTTGCATCTCTTCCCGTCTATGTTGGAAGGATGCTGGCAAGGGAGCGAGGTTAGGTAGGGGAAGTAGGGAAACAATATCTGGGGGGGCACTTGGCCCCTGAAGGGCCAGAGCACAAAAGGCAGGAGGGATATAGGAGGGAGGTGGATGTGTAAATCCTGTAGGCTGTGGCAGGGTCCTGAGAGGTTGCGGGTCTTCTGAATGGTAGAGAGCTGCTTCCTTCTCCAAGATAGCGTCCTTCCCAGGGGTCAATGTGTCTCTGGGATTTAAAACTGGATAAAGGTGGTTTTTAATCATTGGAGCCTTATTAATTAGGGTCGTATTTTGAGGGGGACCAGGAAGATTCTCAGGGTCCTGGGAAGACTGAGAAGGGTCTATGTCTATACTAATGATGGGCATGCAGAGGAGGGACGAGAGGTCTTTTGCATAATCTCTTCCCCAATCCTGACAAGTTTTAAGGTACCATTGTCAAAGCGAAAACTTTTAAGAATTTCATTAATTTTGTTCCAGTAAGAAAAGGTGGGAACTGGCATTTTTTCTGGGCCAAAGGATTCATAATAATCTTTTAAACAGTCTCCTACTCTAAGCCATTTTTGCCATCAATGGTCCCTTCAAGAGGAAACCATGGACACAATGCTCCTATGTGTGAAAAGAAAAATTTTAAGTCCTTTTTCTTAACATGTGCCCCCCATGTCTTGAAGAACTCCTTGAGGCCTGAAATAAACAAATCATGTGACGATACTGCTTGTCACATGGTGGGTCACTCACCGTGCATCATTCCCACCCTCCTCCTGGATATGTCTTCGGGTGGTGTCTGCTGAGACGATCGCGGGCTCCTCTTGACCAAGTCTTCCAGGAGGAAGGGGTTCCCCCTCAGTCAATGGCTTGAGCCCCAGTCGGTGGGCGCCAGATGTCCCGGCCGACAGGACACATCAACATGGGCAGCGAACCTAGATGGGGAGGAATGAAGGGACAAGAGACACGAGAGATGAGAGCAACACAGGAGTTCTGATCAAGCTGCAAAATTGTATTGTTCACACATGGGTATTAAAATGCTGGATTTGGGAAAACTCTCTTATCGGCAGTTCCTGGATGTCTTCACAAGGTGAGATAACTTCAGGATGTTTCTGGAAGAAAGATGGCCACAGGATGTCTCAGGGACACATATGGCTACAGGATGTCTTCCAGACAGGATGTCTCCTGGTGGCTGTTTCTTGTAAGTGTCAGGCTGTTCTTTGAAAAAGAATTCCTTCTACCCTTGACAGTCAGGGATTCAGTATTTCGAATGGAAAATTGGAAAATGAATCCAATGTGTAGGAAAATATGTGCTACCCAAAAATCTTCCAACTCTCATTCAGAACAATGCCTTGACATTTCCTTCACCCCAAGTAAGACACAATTAGAGGAGAAGAGTTAGAAAATCTGTGAATACATATCGGTAATGGAAAATGCTCAGGAGTTCACAACCTTCGAGGTTGTAGAGAAGTTTCAAAAAGTAAGGGACAGGGTAAAAACTCCAAAAACATGGAGCTCTGCTGGCCTAAAGACTTTTTGAAAAACTGCCTCTGAGGTTGGGCACCTGAAATATATGTTGATGACAGGAGCTTTAGCTTCCTTTGTAGTGAGACCATCAAAGCTGGGTCTGCATCTATATGACCTGGAGGACATGGTTTCTTTTTTTCCTATGAACATGAGGCAGCAGGGCTGAATTCTCTCTTTATAGGTAAACTGTTGCCACTGGGGGCTAAGTGTCTTCTAGTGTGGACTGTGAAGCCATTTGGTCATCCTCCAATTTTCGTGGTGTCTCTTGCAGCTGCACTGGGAGTTTGGTATTTGCTTCACAAAATACGAGAAGTTCAACTGGGACACAGTGATGGAGGGAGTTCTGTCACGTGTGGTGGGTAAGGGTCTGCAGGAGAATGCACCAACCTGGCTTATATCCCACATAGCTTGCCCCCTTGACCATAGCAATCTGATTCTAAACATTGCCCTGCAACCTCTCCATATAACAAGATGCCTTTACATACAAGGGTATGGGGGCTGCACCATATCAGTCACAAGGCATTTGGAAGCCAATGGCATATCCACATCACCCCACCACAGATGTTTTAACACACACCTGCACACCACTGCTCTAGGCCGACTACTCATCAGGCTCCAAGTTACTGGCATCTCTGTTCTATACCATTTTCATGAAACCCAGTCAATCAAGGCACTGTCTGGTACACTCATGATCAGCAATAGGACACCCAAAGGTTCTCCAGTGCCACCAGGTGATGGGAATTTCCAAACTTTAATGATATTTATCTAGGCATTTTTCATGGATGAAGTTGAAGGCACTGTGGGTTTCAATTCATTCAGGAACCATAAAATGGAGAAGAAGCTCATTTCAATGAAAGCTCTGGAGAATTCTAACAGGCAAGGCTTCCCAAAGACAGGCTAAAAGGTCACATTAAGCCAGGAATTTGAGGTCTACAATGTGAGGTCCATGTGTGTTTTGACTTGCAACGATGGCTGCCAAGTCTTTAAGAATAAAATCATGTGATGTCCTTCCTGAAATTTCCAGTGCTCTTCCGAAAGCCTCCCTGGGCCTAGATCTCAGTTTCCAAGTGCGACTCTCATGTGTGGCCTCCTAAAATCCCAACACAATACATGGCAATCCTTCTTTGAGGTCAGTTCCAGAACTCAGTCTCTAAGGGGAATCACATAAGTGTTCAAGCCCAGGTGGACATAGTCATCTCTTCCAACGGCCACAAAAAATGACCACAATTAAAACCAAAACACTCCCACATGACACACCTCATGCAAAGACCTTCCTGACTTTCAGGGCAAAAGAAGAATAGGTAAGCAAAATGTCCAAAGCAGGGTTTTTCCACTGAGGCATTCCTGGTCACACTGATATCTGAGCTTTCTGAGATGCTTGCCATTCCCTTCAGCTATCCAGTACATGGCCATGTCACAGAGATTTGAGGAGGTACATATCATGGACACAAAACCATGAGCCTATTCTGGAGAGTGCACACAATTCAGGAAGAAAACAGGAACTTAAGAAGTTAGCAGGTGTTCCCCATTGATAAGTCAAGCCGCAGTCCATTCATGAATTGGGCAGGATGAAAGCTGAGAAGCTTTCTACTAGACAGGACTCACCCATTGATGCATTTTCTTTTCTAATGTCTACAAGCAGGGACACAGTGGTATAAACAGACATAGAAACACTCGCCTTGTCAAATGACTTACTAGAAACAGTTCCCTCCAAACCAAACAAACCGCCATTTATACCTATTCTCAGAATATGAGACAAAACCACAAACCCACACCCACTCCCACAAAGACACATCCTTCGCCCAAGTAGGTCTGTGACTATCCGGAGTGTCCTCTGACTGGTGGGCCATACTATGTTCCAATGAAATGGCCTGTCCTGTCTCAGATCTGGTCTCCTTGGCCAACTCTGTGAAGTTGTCAGGAGCCAGCAGTGAGACACTACCTACTTTCTCAGGAAAAGCCCCTCTTCAGAGCTTTCCTGGTTTTGGCTGTCCTCACATCAGTAGGTACCAAGAATGACTGACTCTGTCCTTGGTAAATCCATACAAGTGAGACCACTGGGATTGGGACTGCCTCTTGGTGCCTGTCTTCTTGGATACCAAGTTCAGAGAGTTCCATCAACAAAGAAGTGAGGTGAGGTCACTTCCTTAAGGAACTGAATCAGATCACTGCCTTGGTAACCACTTTGTCCTAACAGTTGCTTCCAAGACGACCATGAGATGGAGGCTGCCCCTACTTTCTGTGACACTTTCACAAGGTAGAATGGTATATCAACCATAGGCACCTAGGAACAGCTCTCCACACCAACCTGGTTTGGTCCATCTTCTCTACAATAAGAAGAGAGAGGCTGATTCATAATCAACCTTTCATCCTGACCAGGTTGTTTGCCATGGATGCTGACTTTTGCTCTCTCAGGTCCTTCATAGTTGTTTACATCTTCTCCAGGGATCATTTCTGCATGGACCTTGAGGTTCTCAGGAGGTGGAAGATCCCCTATATTCCTGTATTGTAAGACCAACTCTGTCCCTGCTCTTCTGTAAAGTTAGATTGAGGGAACAGTGTATGGTTAGGGTTAATAATATGTTCAATTTGAATTAGGAATCATTCTGCTGGATGAATAATGGTACTGGGAACCTGCGACATTTATAAGTATATATAGGTGAAATATATGTATGAAAACAGAAATCTAAATAAGATTTGAAGCGCAGAATGGGGATGGGCCCCTGATTGTGATACTTAGCGTTGAATTATGTTCTGCACAGATGTCTGAGATAGATGGATATACAATGGCATTAGACACTGTACCTTGTATTATTGAATGTATAAGAGAACATCCAGTCAAAAAGGGATAATGGGTAGGATTAGGAAGATAGTCAGTAGGTTTAAGAAGAAGAGTGAGTATAGGATTTGGAAAAAAAGTTCCTTAGCAATAGGGTTTGGATTAGAGTGTGAATGTAAATGTCAGCACAATTGAAGAGTCAGTCACAATGATGAACTGTGGAAAGTATGTAGGAAAGCTGATATAAATAGAGACATTATGAAACCAGGAAAAGTATAAAGTGAGAGATAGGATTAGATATTTTCAACAGGGTTGAGTTTGAATATATAAACTTAGCAAGAAACAAATATGTTGTCACAAATAGGATTGACTTTTGAGAGCATTAGCCAAACTTGACATGGATGGTTTTAGTAATCCATGTTCACTTTACATTTAGGCTTTGGTGCAAACATAAGTGTGACCTTTTCTTTTTCTGTCCAGAATATTACTGTGATAAAATGTATATGTAGATCAGATATCATGAGTATTTCTTCCACAATTACTGGGAGCAAAATTTTGAAGACGTATAAATTAGTATTGGGTTTACAAACAGGTGTACCCTGTGTCTATGAATATAGAGACAATGCATGAATAGACAATAGTGTGAATAAATAATATAACTGGTTCCACTTTAAATAATGGATTTATTTGATATCTGAAAATATATAAGAAATCTTTTATTGATATACAATCATTCATTCCAACCAGTTATACATCTAATAGTAATATTAGGGTTATAGTTTATCATGAAGGGTGTGTGAGTTTTGCTTCAAATATGATTATGGAAATCGAAAATAATATGTTTGGAATGAATGTCTCATAAACAAACCAGTCAAGAAACATGGAGGATTACATGTGTTCTAAAGCAGAAAATGATTGAAAGTGAAACAAATGCCTATAATTTTGCTAACGTATGGATGAAATATATATCCTATAATGTGCATAAACTGAAGAAATTGTAACATACCAGTGGTGAATAAGAATGAACATCAAAATACACATCATGTCCCATAGGAATCTACTTGCATTGATGAGAAACTGGATCAATTATTGTAGAAATATTAGGATTTGTATCCACCATTCACTGAAGTTAGTTTTCATTTCTAGGGAAAAAATATGTATTTCAGGTGGATGAATATTTCTGTGAATAATCTTGTGAAATGTTAACTCTAAATCCACATACATGAATATGAATGAATTTAGGGAGTTTATAATAAGACACATATATTTTATATTTTAAAAAAATTTAGAGTGTATATATATATATATACACACACACACACACACACACACACACACACACACACACACACAGACATTAAAAATTAGCAATACATATGCCAATCGAAATTCACCATGAAATATATATCATCCACAGATCCAAAAATATTCATTTTACTGAACATGGATTTATGTATAATGTTGTTCAACTAGGAAGCTCACCCATAGTTTGAAATTTCAGTTTCAACAGCGTTTAGGCGGAGTGATCTATTCTCACAATTTCTATCTGCCAAGTCAGCCACCTCACAAGAATGTACCTGTGGTACCAGGTAGAATTCTATATGTGCATATAAAAATATATGTGCTGAATAGGCTACAGAGAAAGGGTGACAGGAATTCACATATTTGTTAACTTTAAGTACACATGGAACTATTTCAATTAAAAATTAACTAGATTTATAACACCTACACTTTATCATGCAAAAGCCAAGTCTAACTATACACCATGCCTCCTCTGAAATGTTTGTATTTCTATTCTGTTTGGGTTATTTTACTCCATCATATTAGGATTAGTAGTAAGAGTCTATTAGGGTATGGGTTAGTGTCAGTTATTAAGTATTTCAAATGGAAAATAGGAAAATGAATCCAATGTGTATGCAAATATGTGCTACAAAAAATTTCCACTTTCATCCAGAACAATGCCTTGACAATATCTTCGCCCCTAGTAAGACACAATTAGAGAAGAAGAGTTAGAAAATCTGTGAATACATACCTGGAATGGAAAATGTTCAGGAGGTGGTAGAGGAGTTTCCAAATGTAAGGGACAGTGTAAACACTCCACAAACATGGAGCTATGCTGGCATTAAGACTTCTTGAGAAACTGCCTCTGAGGTTGGGCACTTGAAGTATATGTTGTTTTCAGGAGCTTTAACTCCCTGTGTATGGAGACCATCAAAGCTGGGTCTGCATCTATGTGACCTGGAGGATATGGTTTCTTATTTTCTAATGAACATGAGGAAGCAGTGATGAATTCTCTCTTTGTAGATAAACTGTGGCCACTGGGGGCTAAGTGTCTCCCTGTGTGGACTTTGAAGCCATTTGGTCATCCTCCAATTTTCGTGGTGTTTCTTGCAGCTGCACTGGGTGTTTTGTATTTGCTTCACAACATACAAGGATTTCAAATGGGTCACAGTGCTGGTGGGAGTCCTGTAAGGTGTGGTGGGTCAGGGTCTTCAGGAGAATGCACCAACCAGGCTTCTATCCCACATTGCTTGCTCCCTTGACCATAGCAACCTGATTCTGAACATTGCCCTGAAACCTGTCCATATAACCAGATGCCTTTTCATATAATTTTCTGCTGGCTGCACCAAATCAGTCACAAGCCATTTGGAAGCCAATGACACACCCACATGGCCACACCACAAATATATTATCAGACAACTGCACACCACTGCTCTAGGCTCACTACTCAGCAGGCTCCAACTTACTGGCATCTCTGTTCTACACCATTGTCAAGAAATCCAGTCAATCAAGGCACTGTCTTGTACACTCATGAGCAGCAATAGGACATCCAATGGTTCTCCAGTGCCACCTGGTCATTGGGAATTTCAAAAATTTCATGGTATTTATCTATCCATTGTTCAAGAATGAAGTTGGAGGCACTTTGGGGTTTCCATTCATCCAAGAACCATGAAATGGTGAGGAAGCTCATTTCAATGAAAGCTCTGGAGATCTCTCACAGGCAAGGCTTCCCAAAGAGTGGTCAAAATGTCACATGCAGACAGGCCCATTGAGGTCTAAAATGTGAGGTCCATGTGTGTTTTGACTCTTAACTATAGCTGCCAAGTCTTTCAGAATAAAATCATGTGATATCCTGGCTGAGATTCTCAGTGCTCTGTGGAAAGCCACCCAGGGCCCAATCTCAGGTTTCAAGGGTGACTCTCATGCGTGTCCTCCTACAATCCCAACACAATTAATGGCAATACTTCTCTGAGGTCAGTTCCAGAACTCAGTCTCGAAGGAGAATCACACCAGAGTTCAAGCCCATGTGGACCCAGTCATCTCTTCCAACCGCCACACAAATGACCACAATTGAAACCAAAACTTTCCCACATGACCCTCATCTTCTTCCATATAGACACTCATCATAAACTCTTGCTGGAGGTTTCCATTAGGAGCGCAGCCCAAGACAATGTCCAAAATATGCACCCTTGCCCGTCATTTGCCTAAAGTGAGCGTGGCCTTGACACCCTTCCTGTAAACCAGGAGTGATCAAATAGGCCTGCCTTTAATACTGCTCTGTTTCTCCAATTTGAGGCCTACTGACTGTCAGGTATAGATTCTTTATGTGATTTGGCATCATGGGAGAACCCAAGCACTTGTGCAGGAGTTCAAAGAACTCATTTGACCCAGAGGATCCTATTCTCACTTGATGGAGGTCAGGAACCTAACAGAGGAAGGCAGGAAACTTCATGCACAATGACTGATATTTTTACAATTTTGGTTTTCAATACACACATGGGAACTTTCTTTATATCCATCAGGTGCTGAGAATCTAATCCATAGCCTGACCCAGAGCCAAGCGGCTGATTCAGACACATCCCTTTCGAAAGCAATTAAGCAAAGCACCACAGGTGATGCCCATTCATTTGCATTTAAAAACTGTTTACTTCAGGCTTCAAAAAGGAGTGGCCTGAGGTAAGGACCTTCCTGACATTCAGGGCAACAGAAAAATAGGTAAGCAGAAGGCCCAAAACAGTGTTTCTCCACTGAGACTTTCCTGGTCACACTGATATCTGAGTTTCCTGAGATGCTCGCCATTCCATTCAGCTATCCAGTACATGGCCATGTCACAGAGCTTGGAGGTGTTACATATCTTGGACACAATACCATGAGCCTATTCTGGGTAGTGGCCAAAATTTAGGAAGAAAACAGGAACTTAGGACGATAGTAGGGGTGGCCCATCCATAAGGCAACCTGCAGTCCAGTCATAAATTGGGTAAGATGAATGCTGGAAAACTTTCTTCTAGACAGGACATATCCATTGATGCATTCTCTTTTCTCATGTCTACAACCACGGACACAGTGAGATACACAGATATAGAAACACTCACCTTTTCAAACGACTTTTTAGAAACAGTCCAATCCAAACCAAACAAACCGCCTTTCCTACCTATTCTCAGAACATGAGACAAAACCACAAACTCACACCCACACCCACAAAGGCACTTCCTTCCCCAAATATGTCTGTGCTTATCGGGAGTGTCCTCTGTCTGTGGACCATATTGTTATCCCGAACTGGCCTGCCCTGTCTCAGATCTGGTCTCCGTGGCCAAATCTGTGAAGTTGTCAGGAACCAGCGATGACCAACTACCTGCTTTCTTAGGAAAGGACCCTCTTCATCGCTGTCCTGGCATTTGGCCATTCTCACATCAGTAGGTACCCAAAAAAGACTCTCTGCCCTTGGTAAAACCAAACATGTGATCCCACTGGGACTGTGACTGGGACTGGCTCTGGATGCCTGGCTTCCTTGATCCCAAGTTCAGAGAGTTCCATCACCAAGTAAGTTAGGTGAAGTCACTTTCTTCATGAAATGAATGAGGTCACTGCCTTGGCAACCACTTTGTCCTAGCAGTTGCTGCCAAGGGTCCCATGAGATGGAGGCTGTTCCTACTTTCTGTGACACTGTCACAAGTTAGAATGGTATATCAACCATATGCACCGGGGAACTTCTCTCCATACAGGCATGCTTTGGTCCATCTTCTCTACATTAAGAAGAAAGAGGCTGATTCAGACACATCCTTTCATCCTGTCCAGGTTCTTTACCATGTCAGAAGACTTTTGCTCTCTTTGGTACTACATAGCTGCCTACAACTTCTCCAAGGATCATTTCTGCATTGACCTTTGAGGTTCTCAGCAGGTGGAAGATCCCCTACATTCCTGTATTGTAAGACCAACTCTGTCCCTGCTCCTCTGTAAAGTTAGATTGAGGGAACAGCGTATGGTTAGGGTTAATAACAGGTTCGATTTCGGTTAGGAATCATTCTGCGGGATGAATAATGTTATTGGGAACCTGCGATATTTAAAAGAATATAAAGGTGAAATATAAGTTTGAAAACCCAAATCTATGTAAGTTTTGAAGCCCAGAAGTGTATTGGGCCCTTGGGTAGGATACTTAGCTTTGAATTATGTTCTGCACAGATGTCTCTGATTAATTGCTATACAATGGCATAGGACCTTTACCTTGGATGATTGAATGTTGAAGAGAACATGCAGTCAAAAAGGGATAATCGGTAGGATTAGGAAGATAGTCAGAAGGTTTAGAAAGAAGAGTGAGTATAGGATTTGGACCAAAAGTTTTTTAGCAATAGGGTTTCGGGTAGAGAGTGAATGTAAATGTCAGCACATGTGAAGAGTCATTCACAATGATGAACTGGGGAAAATATGTATGAAAGTAAATATCAATTGAGACAAAAGGAAATCAGGCAAAGTATAATGTGAGTTATAGGATTAGACATTTTCAACAGGGTTGAGGTTGAATATATAATCTTAGCAAGAAACAAATATGTAGTCACAAATTGGATTGACATTTGAGAGCATTAGGCAACCTGGACATGGATGTTATTACTAATCCATGCTCACTTTCCATTTAGGCTTTGGTACAATCATAAGTGTGACCTTTGCATTTTGTGTCCATAATATTACTGTGATAAAATATATATGTAGATCAGGTGACATGAGTATATCTTCCACCATTTCTGGGAGCAATATTTTGAAGACGTATAAATTAGTATTGGGGGTACAAAGAGGTGTACCCTGTTTCTATGAATATACAGATAATGCATGAATAGAACATACTCTGAATAAAACATATACTCATTCCACTATATATAATGAATTGAATTGATATCTGAAAATATACAGGAAATCAAATATTGATATACAGACATTCATTACAACCAGTTATACATCAATGATAATATTAGTATTAGGATTTTCATGAAGAGTGTGTGAGTTTCGCTTCAAAATTGATTTTGGAAATCGAAAATAATGTGTTTGGAAAGAAGTCTCATGAAAAGACCAGTAAAGCAACATGGAGGAATACATGTGTTCAGAAGCAGGAAGTGATTGAAAGTGAAACAAATTCCTATATATTTTTGAAATTTTGGATGAAATATATATACTATGATGTGCATAAACTGAAGAAATAATAATGTCCCATTGTTGAATAAATATGAATGTCAAAATATATATCATGTCCCATAGGAATCTGCTTGCGTTGATGTTAAACTGGGTCAGTTACTGTAGAAATATTAGGATTTGTATACACCATTCACTGAAGTTAGTTGTCAGTAATAGGAAACAAATATGAATTTCAGGTGGATGAATATTTTAGAAAATAATCTTGTGAAAAGTTGATTATAAATCCACATAAATGAATATGAATGAATTTGGGGAGTGTATAATAAGTCACATATATTACATATTTTGAAAAATCTGGAGAGTATATATATATATATATATATATATATATATATATATATATATACAGAGAGAGAGAGAGACATTAAAAACCAGCAATATATATGCCAATCAAAATTCATCATGAAATATATATCATACACAGATCCAAAAATATTCATTATACTGAACATGGATTTATGTATAATGTTGTTCAACTAGAAAGTTCACCCATAGTTTGAAATTTCAGTTCCAACAGCATTTTCGAGGAGTGATCTCTTCTCACAATTTGTATCTGCCAAGTCAAACACCTCACAAGAATATACGTGTGGTACCAGGTAGAAATCTATATGTGCATATAAAAATACATGTGCTTAATAGGCTACAGAGAAAGGGAGAAAGGAATTCACATATTTGTTAACTTTAAAAACTCATGGAGAACTATTTCAAAAAAAAAATTTTCAAGATTTATAACTCCTACCCTATATTATGCAAAAGGCAAGTCCTAGTATACACCTTGCCTCCACTGAACTGCTTGTACTTCTTTTCTGTTTTTTGTTATTTTTCTCCATCATATTAGGATTAGTAGTCAGAGTCTAGTTGGGAATTGGTTAGGGTCAGAGATTCAGTGTTTTGAAGGGAAATTGAAAAATGTATCCAATGCCTATGCAAATATGTGCTACCCAAAATCTTCCCACTCTCATCCAGAACAATGCCTTGACATTATCTTTTACCAAAGTAAGACACAGTTAGAGGAGAAGAGTTAGAAAATCTGTGAATACATATCTGGAATGGAATATGCTCAGGAGTTCACAACCTTGGAGGTGGTAGCAGAGTTCAAAAAAGTAAGGCAAAAGGTAAACACTCCTCAAACATGGAGCTCTGCTGGCCGAAAGAATTCTTGAGAAACTGCCTCTGAGGTTGGTCACTTGAAATATATGTTGTTTTCAGGAGATTTAGTTCTTTTGTAGAGAGACTATCAAAGCTGGTTCTGCATATATGTGACCTGTAAGATATGGTTTCTTATTTTTCATTGAACATGTGGCAGCAGTGCTGAATTCTTTTTTTGTAGTTAAACTGTGGACACTGGGGATAAGTTTCTCCCTGTGTTAACTGGGAAGACATTTGTTCATCCTCCACTTTTAGTGGTGTTTCTTGCTGCTGCATTGGGAGTTTGGTATTTGCTTCACAAAATAAAGGAGTTCAATTGGGACACATTGCTGGAGGGAGTTTAGTCACATGTGGTGGGTGAGGGTTTGCAGGAGAATGCAATAACCAGGCTTCTATCCCACATAGCTTGCCCCCTTGATCATAGCAACCTGATTCTGAACATTTCCCTGAAACCTCTCCATATAACAAGATGCCTTTACCTATTGGGTCTGTTGGCTGTAACCATATCAGTCACAAGCCATTTGGAAGCCAATGGCAGATCCACGTGGCCCCACCACAGATGTTTTGTCACACATCTGTCCACCACTGCTCTAGGCCCACTAATCATCAGGCGACAACTAACTGGCATCTCTGTTCTTCACCATTTTCATGAAACCCTGTCAATCAAGGCACTGTCTGGTATACTATGATCAGCATCAGGACATCCAAAGGTTTTCCAGTGCCACCTCGTCATGGAAATTTCAAAAATTTCATGGTATTTATCTAGCCATTATTCAAGGAAGAAGTTGTAGTCACTGTGGGTTTCAATTCATTCAGGAACCATTAAATGTTAAGGAAGCTCATTTCAATAAAAGCTCTGGAGAACAATCACAGGCAAGGCATCCCAAATAGTGGCCAAAAGGTCACATGAAGCCAGGACCATTGAGGTCTACAATGTGAGGTCCATGTGTGTTTTGACTCTCAACTATGGCTGCCAATTTTTTCAGAATAAAATCATGTGATATCCTGGCTGAGATTCTCAGTGTTCTGTGGAAAGCCACCCTTGGCCTAGATCTCAGTTTCCAAGGGCGACTCTCATGCGTGGCCTCCTAACATCCCCACACAATCCATGGCAATACTTCTCTGAGGTCAGTTCTACAACTCAGTCTCTAAGGAGTATTACACCAGAGTACAAGCCGAGGTGGACCCAGTCATCCCTTCCAACTGCCACACAAATGACCAAAATTAAAACCAAAACATTCCCACATGGCCCTCATCTTCTTCCACATAGACCCTCATTATAACCTCTGGCTGGAGATTTCCATGAGGGGTACAGCGCAAGAGAGTGTCCAAAATAAGCTCCCTTGGCCCTCATTTGCCTAAAGTCAGGGTGGCCTGGACACCATACCTGTGAACCAGGAGTGATCAAATAGGCCTGCCATTACAACTGCTCTGCTTCTCCAATTTGAGGCCTACTGACTGTTGGGTTTAGATTCTTTATGTGAAGTGGAATCATGAGAAAACCCACGCACCTCTGCATGGCTTTGAAAAACTCATTTGACCCAAAGGATCCCTATACTCACTTGATGATTGTCTGCAACCTAATAGAGGAAGGAGAGAGACATCATCCACAATGACTGAATTTTGCCATTTTGGTTTTGGATGCACACATGGGATCTTTCTTTATATCCATCAGGTGCTGAGAATCTAAGCCACAGCCTCACACAGGGCCAAGAGGCTGATTCAGACACATCCCTTTCAAAGCAATTAAGCAAAGAGCCACAGGTGATGCCCAATCATTTCCATATGAAAACTGTTTTTTTCATGCTTCACAAAGGGGTGGCCTGAGGCAAAGACCTTCCTGTCATTCAGTGAAACAGAAAAATAGGTAAGCAAAAGGCACAAAACATGGTTTCTCCATTGAGACTTACCTGGTCACACTGATATCTGAGTTTTCTAAGATGCTCGCCATTACCTTCAGCTATTCAGTACATGGCCATGTGACAGAGCTTGGGGTGGTACCTATCTTGGACACAAAACCATGAGACTATTCTGCAGATTGGTCAGAATTCAGGAAGAAATTTGAAACTTAGGAAGATATTAGGTGTTGCCCATCGATAAGGCAACCTGCAGTGCAGTCATAAATTGGGCAGGATGAATGCTGGGAAGCTTTCTACTAGACAGGACACATTCATTGATGCATTCTCTTTTCTAATGTCTACAACCACGGACACAGTGTTATACACAGACATAGAAACACTTGCCTTGTCAAACGACTATCTAGAAACAGTCCACTGCAAACCAGACATACCAGCTTTTCTACCTATTCTAAGAAAATGAGACAAAACCACAAACTCACACCCACAAACACAAAGGCACCTCCTTCTCCAAGTAAGTCTGTGAATATCCAGAGTGTCCTCTGACTGGCGGGCCCTACTATGTTCCCCCGAAATGGCCTGTACTGTGTCAGATCTGGTCTCCTTGGCCAACTCTGTGAAGTTGTTAGGAGCCAGCGGTGAGCCACTACCTAGTTACTAAGGAAAGGCCCGTCTTCAGAGCTCTCCTGGCATTTGGCCATCCTCACATCAGTAGGTACCAAAAAAGACAGAATCTGTCATTAGTAAAACTAAACAAGTGAGCCCACTGGGACTGGGACTGGGACTGGCTCTGGATGCCTGGCTTCCTGGATCCCAAGTTCAGAGAGTTCCATCACCAAAGAAGTAAGGTAGGTCACTTCCTTCAGAAACTGAATAGGTCAATGCCTTGGCAAACACTTTGTCCTAATAGTTGCTTCCAAGGGTCCCATGAGATGGAGGCTGCCCCTACTTCCTGTGACACTGTCACAAGTTAGAATGGCATATCAACCATAGACACACGGGAACAGCTCTCCACACAGACCTTGTTTGGTCCATCTTCTCTACATTAAGAAGAAAGTGGCTGATTCAGACACACCCCTTCATCCTGACAAGGCTGTTTGCCATGGAAGATGACTTTTGCTCTCTCAGGTCCTTCATAGCTGCCTACCTCTTTTCAGGGATCATGTCTGCATGGACCTTTGAGGTTCTCAGCAGGTGGAAGATCCCCTACATTCCTGTATTGTAAGACCAACTCTGTCCCTGCTCTTCTGTAAAGTTAGATTGAGGGAACAGTGTATGTTTAGGGTCAATAACATGTTGGATTTAGTTTAGGAATCATCCTGCAGAATGAATAATGGTATTTGAAACTGCGATATTTACCAGAATATATATGTGAAATATAAGTGTGAAACCAGAAATCTAGGTAACATTTGAAGCTCAGAAGGGCATTGGACCCTTGATTGTGATACTTAGCATTGAATTGCATTCTGCACAGAGGTCTCAGATAGATCAATATACAATGGCATAAGACCTTGTACCTTGCTTGATTGAATGTAGAAGAGAACAACCAGTCAAAAAAGGATAGTCGGTCGGATTAGGAAGATATTTGGTAGGTTTACAAAAAGAATGAGTATAGGATTAGGAACAAAAGTTTATTAGCAATAGGTTATCGATTAGAGTGTGAATGTAAATGTCAGCACAGGTGAAGAGTCAGTCACAATGATGAACTGGGGAAAATATGTAGGAAACAGAAATAGAGCCATAATGAAATCAGGCAATGTATAAAGTGAGGGATAGGATTAGACATTTTCAGTAGGGTTGAGTTTGAATATATAATCTTAAGAAGAAACAAATATGTAGTCACCAATAGGATTGACATTTGACAGCATTAGGCAACATGGACATGGATGTTTTTAGTAATCCATGTTTACTTTCCTTTTAGGCTTTGGTACAAACATAAGTGTGAACTTTGCATTTTGTGTTCCGAATATTTCTGTGATTAAATGTATAAGTAGATCAGGTGACATGAGTATTTCTTCCACCATTTCAGGGAGCAATATTTTGAAGACGTATAAATTAGTATTGGGGGTATAAAGAAGTGTACACTGCGTCTATGAATATAGAGATAATGCATGAATAGACCATTCTGTGAATAAATAATATAACTCTTTTCACTTTAAATAATGGATTGAATTTTTATCTGAAAATATATAAGAAATCCTATATTGGTATGCAATCATTAATTCCAACCAGTTATACATCTAATGGTAATATCAGAGTTATAATTTATCATAAAGTTTATGTGAGTTTTGCTTCAAAAGTGATTATGGAAATTGAAAGTCATGTGTATTGAAAGAAGTCTCATGAAAAGACCTGTCAAGAAACATGGAAGAATACATGTGTCCTGAAGCAGGAAGTGATTGAAAGTGAAGCAAATTCCTATAAATTTGCGAACTTGTGGGGAAATCTTAAGAGCCCCTCCCAGCTCTCCCTTGAGCGCGATATCCAGACCGAGGAAATTAGGAGTGGCACGGGACTCGTGGTGCAGACCTCCAGGCCACCGCTCCCACCAGTGCTGAAAACTGAAGTCTCTTGCTCCAGCTTCCGGGGGCATGGCTTCCGGAGTGCAAGCAAATTCGCTGGGGGTTCTCAGGCCTAAGCTCTAAAAACTTAGGGTCTGAGGGAGACAAACAGGGAGATTGTGCCCAGGCGTTCATGAAAACAGGGCTCCTAGGAGCAGCAGACCTGGCATGTAGCCAGTATTGTGGTGAGTGTCACAGGTGAGTGGGGCCTGGCTTGAGGAAACACAAAAGAAGGCCCTAGGCACTCAGGATTGGACACCCACCCAGTGTGGGAGGAATAGCTGCTGCACAGTGATTGGTTCCCACCTATTGAAAGGAGAAGCTTGGCCCAGTGGGCACAGCTCTACCTAATGGAAAAAAAAGTTTATTGCAATCTATGACTGCATTTATTATTATTATTATTATTATATTAGTTTGTTTTTTTGTTTTTGTTTTTTTTTGTTTTCTTTTATTTTCATTTTTTGTTGCTGTTCTTTAACTTTTTAAAAATGTTTTTAATTTTTTTTAATTTTTTTCTTTTGTTATTATTATTTTTTAAAATTTTAATTTTATATTATCATAATCATTTTTTAAAAAAAAATCATTTTCTTTCTTTATTTTCTATTTTTTCTATTGTCTTTTCATTTCTTTTCAATTTTCTTATTTCCCATTCCTTGCATTCTACCTGCCTACTCTCATTCTCTTTAGTGACTTTTTCCCTTCCCTTCTAAAATCTTTCCTCCCAAGGATCAAATAAATTTATAAGAGTAAACAGTAACTAAGCAGTCAAACAGAACAAGAAGTAACATGAGCAGCATAAACAAGCAAGGAAGAAAAGGAGTACAAACCACGAAGGACACCCTAAATATTCAGGAGGACCTAGAGTCATCAGAAAAATGGTCATATAAAGAACTCAAGGAATACCTTAGACAGATGGAATGGAAACTTAAAGAGGATACGAGACAGAAAATCCAAACAGTAAAAGAAAACATTGAAAATGAATTACATAAACAGATAAAAGAAAAAGTTAAGCATCTTTATCAGAGGATAGAGATTATAAAAAAATCAAACAATAATTCTAGAAATGAAGGAAATGATAAACCAAATTAAGAACTCCATTGAGAGTATCACTAACAGAGGGGAGCAAGTAAAAGCCAAAAGGTCAGATAATGAAGACAAAATATATCATCTTGAAACGAGTCCAGCCAACTCAGAAAGGCTGGCAAAAAAATCACAAGAAAAACATCCAAGAGATTTGGGATAACATAAAAAAAAACACACTTACGAGTCATCAGGATAGAGGAAGGTACAGAGACTCAAACCAAGGGAATGAGAAAACTGCTGAATGAAATAATTACAGAAAACTTTCCAAAAATAAAAAAGGAAATGGATATACAAATTGTAGCTGCATACAGGACAAGAGCACACAAAATCACAGTAGACCAATGCCAAGACACATTGTTATGAAGATATCCAATATACAGAACAAAGAGAAAATAATAAATCTACAAGAGAATGGAGGCAGAATACATTCAGTGGTAAACAAATAAGGTTAACAATGGATATTTCATCACAGACGCTGAAAGCGAGAAGATCCTGGAAAAATGTATATCAAACACTGAAAGACAATGGATGCCAACCAAGAATTATGTATCCAGCATAAATAACCATCAGGTCCAACAACGAAATAAGAATCTTTCATGATACACAAAAGCTAAAAGAATTTGAAGCCAGAAAACAAGCATTGCAAAGCATCTTGAGCAAAACACTACACAAGAAAGAAATGAAAAACAACAACCAAAACCATCAGTGGGAAGTACCTTGGTAATGACAGAGGCAGGGTGAAAGCTTGTCATGGAGAAACAAACTAAATTAAAAAAAAATATATGAATAATCAAACATGGCTGGCATACAAACCATACATCAATAGTAACTCTGAATGTAAATGGCTTAAAGTCTCCAATAAAGCGACATAGGCTGGTAACTTGGATTAAATAAACAAATCCAACAATATGTTGCCTCCAGGAGACACATCTGAAATGCAAAGACACACAGGCTGAAGGTGAAAGGTTGGGAGAAAATACACCATGCACACTTATCCTCATAAACAAGCAGGGGTGGACATCCTCATATCGAATAAAATCGACTTCAAGACTAAGTTAATCAAAAGGGATAAGGAAGGACATTATATACTGTTAAAAGGAACCATTCACTAACAAGACATAACAATTATCAATATTTATGCACTAAATAATGGTGCTACGTTGTTCATGAAACAAATTCTCCTCAAGCTCCAGAATGAAATAGACCACAACACAATAATTATGGGTGACTTCAACACACATCTATCATCATTGGACAGATCCTTCAAATAAAAGTTGAATAAAGAAAGTATAGAACTCAATATCACAATCAATAACCTACATGTAACTAACATATATAGAATATATCAACCATCATCAAGTGGATATACTTTTTTTTCTCAGCAGCACATGGATCCTTCTCAAAAATAGACAATATATGATGCCATAGGGCAACCCTCAGTAAATATAAAGGTGTGGAGATAATACCATGCATTTTATCTGATCATAATGGAATGAAACTGGAAATCAATGATAAAAGAAGGAAGGAAAAATCCTACATCACATGGAAAATGAACAATATGTTACTGAATGATCAGTGGGTTAGAGAAGATATAAAGGAGGAAATCAAAAAATTCTTAGAGATACATGAAAATACAGACGCAATATATTGGAATCTATGGGACACAATGAAAGCAGTTTTAAGAGGGAAATTCATTGCCTGGAGGTCATTCCTGAAAAAAAGTAAAACCGAACAAATAAATGAGCTCACACTTTAACTCAAAGCCCTAGAAAAGGAAGAGCAAAACAACAGAAAATGTAGCAGAAGGCAAGAAATAATTAAAATCAGAGCAGAAATCAACGAAATTGAAACAAAAGAAACTATTGAAAAAATTAACAAAACTAAAAGGTGGTTCTTCGAAAAAATATATATGTTCGACAGACCCTTAGCCATGCTAATGAAGAGAAGAAGAGAGAGAACTCAAATTACTAACATATGGGATGAAAAAGGCTATATTACAACAGATGCTTCCGAAATACAGAAGACAATTAGAAATTATTTGGAAAACCTATATTCCAATAAAATAGAATATAGTGAAGACATCAACAAATTTCTTAAGTCATATGATTTGCCCAGACTGAGTCAGGAGGATACACACAATTTAAACAGAGACAATGTCAATGGATGAAACAGAAGAAGCAATCAAAAGACTACCAACCAAGAAAAGCCCAGGAATGGATGGCTATACAGCGGAGTTTTACAAAACATTTAAAGAAGATTTAATACCAATACTTTTCAAGTTATTTCAGGATAGAGAAAAAGAGGGAGCTCTGCCAAATTCATTCTATGAGGCCAACATCACGCTGATTCCGAAATCAGAAAAAGACACCTCAAAGAAAGAAAACTACAGACCAATATATCTGATGAACCTACATGCAACAATCCTCAATAAAATTCTGGCGAATCGAATACAAAGGCACATCAAATAATTAGAAATTATTTTGAAAATCATTATTCCAATAAAATAGAAAATAGTGAAGACATCGATAAATTTCTTAAGTCATATGATTTGCCCAAACTGAGTCAGGAGGATACACACAATTTAAACCGACCAATATCAATGGATGAAATAGAAGAAGCAATCAAAAGACTACCAACCAAGAAAAGCCCAGGAACGGATGGCTATACAGCGGAGTTTTACAAAACCTTTGAAGAAGAATTTATACCAATACTTTTCAAGTTATTTCAGGAAATAGAAAAAGAGGGAGCTCTGCCAAATTCATTTTATGAGGCCAACATCACCCTAATTCCAAAACCAGAAAAAGACAACTCAAAGAAAGAGAACTACAGACCAATATATGTGATTAACCTAGATGCAAAAATCCTCAATAAATATCTGCCTAATCGAATACAAAGGCACATCAAAAAAATTTTTCACCAGGATCAAGTAGGATTCATCCCTGGGATGCAACGATGGTTCAATATACGAAAATCAATAAATGTTATTCATCACATCAATAGACTTAAAGATAAGAACCATATGATCATCTCGATAGACGCAGAAAGCATTTGACCAAGTACAGCATCTCTTTATGTTCAAAACATTAGAAAAATAGGGATAACAGGAACTAACCTCGACATTTTAAAAGCTATCTATGCTAAGTCTCAGGCTAGCATCATTATGAATGGAGAAAAATTGAAGGCATTCCCTCTAAAATCTGGAACAAGACAGGGATGCCCTCTGTCACCAGTTCTATTCAATATAGTTCTCGAAACACTGGCCAGAGCAATTAGACAGACGAAAGAAATCAAAGGCATAAAAATAGGAAAATAAGAACGTAAATTATCACTATTTCCTGGTGACATGATTCTATACATAGAAAACCCAAAGGGGTCTACAAAAAAATCTACTAGAACTAATAAATGAATTCAGCAAAGTGGCAGGATATACAATCAAAACGCATAAATCAAAGGCATTTCTGTATATCAGCGACAAAACTTCTGAAACAGAAATGAGGAAAAACACTCCATTCACAATATCGTCAAAAAAATTAAATACTTGAAAATCAACCTAACAAAAAAGGTGAAAGACTTATACAATGAAAACTACAGAACCCTAAAAAGGGAAGTAGAAGAAGATCTTAGAAGATGGAAAAATATACCCTGTTCCTGGATAGGCAGAACTAACATCATCAAAATGGCGAAATTACCAAAAGTTTTCTATAGGTTTAATGCAATGCCAATCAAAATCCCAAAGGCATTTCTTGTAGAAATAGATAAAACAATCATGGAATTCATATGGAAAAATATAAGACCCAGAATAGCAAAAGCAATTCTAGCAGGAAGTGTGAATCAGGCGATATAGCGATACCAGACTTAAAACTATACTACAGAGCAATAGTAACAAAAACAGCATGGCACTGGTACCAAAACAGGCGGGTTGACCAATGGGTACAGAATAGAGGACACAAAGACTAATTCACAAAGCTACAACTATGCTATATTTGATAAAGGAGCTAAAAGCATGCAATAGAGGAAATATAGCATCTTCAACAAATGTTTTTGTATAAAATGGAAATCCATATGCAACAAAATGAAACCGAATCCCCTCCTCTTGCCATGCACAAAAGTTAACTCAAAGTGGATCAAGGAGCTAGATATCAAATAAGAGACTCTGCATCTGATAGAAGAAAAAGTTGGCTCTGATCTACATAATGTGGGGTCGGGCTCCAAATTCCTTAACAGGACACCCATAGCAGAAGAGTTAATAACAACAATCATCAAATGGGACTTACTTAAACTGAAAAGTTTTTTTTCTCAGCAGGATAAAAAATGAGAGAGGTAAATAGGGAGCCTAAATCATGGGAACAAATTTTTACTCCTCACACTTCAGATAGAGCCCTAATATCCAGAGTATACCAAGAACTCAAAAAATTAGACAATAAGATGATAAATAACCCAATCAAAAAATGGGCCATGGACCTGAACCAACACTTCTCAGAGGAGGACATACAATCAATCAGTAAGTACATGAAAAAATGCTCACCATCTCTAGCAGTCAGAGAAATGTAAATTAAAACCACCCTAAGATACCATCCTACTCTAGTAAGATTGGCAGCCATTATGAGGTCAAACAACAACAAGTGCTGGCGAGGATGTGGAGAATAGGGTACTCTTATACATTGCTGCTGGGACTGCAAACTGTTGTGGCAAATTTGAAAAGCAGTATGGAGATTCCTGGGAAAGCTGGGAATGGAACCACCATTTGACCCAGCTATTGCCCTTCTCAGACTATTCCCTGAAGACCTTAAAAGAGCATATTACAGGGATACTGCCACATCGATGTTCATAGCAGCACAATTCAAAATTGCTAGACTGTGGAACCAACCCAGATGCCCTTCAGTAGATGAATGGATAAAAAAATGTGGTATTTATACACCATTGAGTATTATGCATCATTAAAAAATGACAAAATCATTGAATTTGCAGGGAATTGGATGGCACTAGAGCAGATAATGCTTAGTGAAGCTAGCCAAACCCTAAAAAACAAATAAAAATGTCTTCTTTGATATAATGAGAGCAACTAACAACAGAGCAGGGAGGAAGAGCAGGAAGAAAAGATCAACATTAAACAGAGACATGAGGTGGGGGGCGGAAAGAGAGAGATAAAGGAAATTGCATGGTAATGGAGGGAGACCCTCATTGTTACACAAAATTACATATAAGAGGTTGTGAGGGGAATGGGAAAATAAACAAAGATATAAATGTATTACAGTAGATGGGGTAGAGAGGGAAGATGGGAGGGGAGCAGGGATAGTAGAGGATAGAAAATGTAGCAGAATACAACAGTTACTAATAGGGCATTATAAAAATGCGGATGTGTAACAGATATGATTCTGCAATCCGTACTTGGGATAAAAATGGGAGTTCATAACCCACTTGAATCTAATGTATGAAATATAATGTCAAGAGCTTTGTAATGTTTTGAACACCCAATTAAAAAAATAAAATAATAATATGAAATAAAATAATTAAAAAAAAACACATGGAGAAATATTTCACTGTCATCCAGAACAATGCCTTGACATTACCCTCGCCCCAAGTAATTCATCATTAGAGGAGAAGAGTTCGAAAATCTGGGAATACATAGCTGGAATTTAATATGCTCAAAAGTTCACAACCTTGGAGGTGGTAGAGTAGTTTACTAAAGTAAGGGACAGGGTAAACACTCCACAAATATGGAGCTCTGCTGGCCTAAAGACTTCTTCAGAAACTGCCTCTGAGGTTGGGCACTTGAAATATATGTTGTTGTCAGGAGGTTTAGATTCCTTTGTAATGAGAGCATCAAAGCTGGGTCTGCATCTATGTGACCTGGAGGACATGGTTTCTTATGTTCCAATGAACATGAGTCAGCAGTGCTGAATTCAATCTTTGTAGGTAAACTGTGGTCACTGGGGGCTAAGTGTCTCCCCGTGTGGACTGTGAAGCCATTTGGTCATCCTCCACATTTTGTGGTGTTTATTGCTGCTGCACTGGTAGTTTGGTATTTTCTTCACAAAATACAAGGAGTCCAACTGGGACAAAGTGTTGGAGGGAGTTTCTCAAGTGTGGTGGGTCAGGGTCTGAAGGAGAATGCACCCACCAAGGTTCTATTCCAAATAGCTTGCCTCTTGACCATAGCAACGTGATTCTGAACATTGCCCTGAAACCTCTCCAAATAAAAATACGCCTTTACATATAAGGGTCTGCTTGCTGCACCATGTCAGTCACAAGCAATTTGGAAGCCAAAGGAAGATCCACATGGCCCCACCACAGATGATTTATCACACACCTGCCGACTGCAGCTCTATGCCCACTACTCAGCAGGCTCCAAATTACTGGCATCTCTGCTCTACACCATTTTCTTGAAACCCAGTCCATCAGGCACTGTCTAGTATACTCATAGTCAGCAACAGGATATCCAAAGTTTCTCCAGTGCCACCTGGTCATGGAAATTTAAAAAAATTTCACCGTATTTATGTAGCCATTTTTCAAGGATGAAGTTGAAGGCACTGTGGGTTTCACTTCATTCAGGAACCATTAAATGGTGAGGATGCTCATTTCAATGAAAGCTCTGGAGAACTCTCATAAGCAAGGCTTCCCAAAGAGTGGCCAATGATCACATGAAGCTAGGCGCATTGAGGTCTACAATGTGAGGTCCATGTGTGTTTTGACTCTCAACTATGGCTGCAAGCCTTTCAGAATAAAATTATGTGATACCCTGGCTGAGATTCCCAGTGCTCTGTGCAAAGCCAACCTGGGCCTAGATCTCAGTTTCCAAGGGCAAATCTCATGCGTGGCCTCCTAAAATCCCAACACAATTCATGGCAATACTTCTCTGAGGTCAGTACCACAACTCAGAATCTAAGGGGAATCACACCAGAGTTCCAGCCCAGGTGGACCCAGTCGTCACTTCCAACCGCCACCCAAATGACCACAATTAAAACCAAAACACTCCCACATGACCCACATCTTCTTCCATATAGACACTCATCATAACTTCTGGCTGGAGGTTTCCATAAGGGGCTCCGCCCAAGCCAGTGTCAAAAATAAGCTCCCTTGCCCCTTAATTTGACTAAACTCAGGGTGGCCTGTACACCCTTCCTGTGAACCAGATGTGATCAAATAGGCCTGCCATTAATACTGCTCCGCTTCTCCAATTTGAGGACTACTGACTGTGGGTTTTAGATTCTTTATGTGAACTGGAGTCATGATAAAACCCAAGCACCTATGGGATAGAATCTGCAGGGCGTTGAGGAACTCATTTGACACAAAGGATCCCTATTCTCACTTGATGGAGGTCACAAACCTTACAGAGGAAGACGAGAGACTTCATCCACAATGACTGCTCTTTTTGCCACTTTGGTTTTGGATGTACACATGGAATCTTTCTTTAGATCCATCAGGTGATGAGAAACTAAGCAACAGCCTCACACAGGGCCAATGGTCTGAATGAGACACATCTTTTTCAAAGCAATTAAGCAAAGAGCCACAGGTGATCCATTCATTTCCATTTTAAAACTGTTTTCTTCAGGCTTCACAAAGGGGTGGCCAAAGGCAAAGACCTTCCTGACATTCAGGGCAACAGAACAATAGGTAACCAAAAGGCCCAAAGCAGGTTTTCTCCACTGAGACTTTAATGGTCACAGTGATTTCTGAGTTTTCTGCGATTCTCGCCATTCCCTTCAGCTATCCAGTACATGGCCATGTCACAGAGCTTGGAGGTGGTATATATCTTGCACAAAAACCATGAGCCTATTCTGGAGAGTGGCCAGAATTCAGGAAGAAAAGTGGAACTTAGGAAGATAGCAGGTGTAGCCAATTGATAAGGCAAGCCGCAGTCCATTCATAAATTGTGCAGGATGAATTCTGGGAAGCTTTATACTAAACAGGACACATCCATTGATCCAATATCTTTTCTAATGTCTACAACCATGGATAACAGTGGGATACACAGACATAGAAACACTCGCCTTGCCAAACGACTTACTAGAAACAGTTCACTCCAAACCAAACAAACTGCCTTCCTTGCCTATTCTCAGAACATGAGACAAAACCACAAACCTACAACCAAACCTACAAAGGCACCTCCTTCCGCCAAGTAGGTCTTTGACTATCTGGAGTGTCCTCTGACTTTTGGGCCATACTATGTTCCCCCGAAATGGCCACTCCTGTCTCAGATTTGGACTCCATGGCCAACTCTATGAAATTGTCAGGAGCCAGCTGTGAGCCACTACCTGCTTTCTCAGGAAAGGCCCCTCTTCAGAGATTTCCTGCCGTTTGGCCATCCTCACATTAGTAGGTACCAAGAGAGACTGACTCTGTCCTTGGTAAATCCAAACAAATGAGACCACTCGGACTGGAACTGGCCCTGGCTTTTGTGCCTGAATTCCTGGATCCCAAGATCAGAGAGTTCCATCACCAAGAAAGTGAGGTGAGGTCACTTCTTTCAGGAACTGAAAAATCTGTGGAAAGCAACCCTGGGCCTAGATCTCAGTTCCAAGGGTGACTCTTATGCGTGGCCTCCTAAAATCCCAACAAAATTCAATGCAATACTTCTCTAAGGTCAGTTCCACAACTCAGTCTCTAAGGGGAATCACACCAGAGTTCAAGCCCAGGTGGACCCAGTCATTTCTTCCAACCGCCACACAAATGACCAAAATTAAAACGAAAACACTCCCACATGGCCCTCATCTTCTTACATATTGTCATTCATCGTAATGTCTGGCTGAAGATTTTCATGAGGGGCGAAGCCCAAGAAAGTGTCCAAAATAAGCTCACTTGGCCCTCATTTGCCTAAAGTCAGGGTGGCCTGGACACCCTTCCTGTGAACCAGGAGTGATCAAATAAGCCTGTCATTAATAATGCTCTGTTTCTCCAATGTGAGGCCTACTGATTTTCAGGTATAGATTCTTTGTGATTTGGAGTCATGCGAAACCCCAAGCACCTCTGCAGGGCTTTGAGGAACTCATTTGACCCAAAGAATTCATTTTCTCACTTGACGGAGGTCAGGAACCTAACAGAGGAAGGCAAGAGACTTCATCCACAATGACTGATCTTTTTGCCATTATGGTTTTTGATGCACACATGGGATTATTCTTTAGATCCATCAGGTGCTGAGAATGTAAGTCACAGCCACACACAAGGCCAAGAGGCTAATTCAGCCACATCCCTTTCCAAAGCAATTAAACAAAGAGCCACAGGTGATGCCCATTCATTTCCATTTGAAAATTGTTTTCTTCAGGCTTCACAAAAGGGTGGCCTGAGACAAAGTCTTTCCTGACATTCAGTGCAACAGAACAATAGGTAAGCAAAAGGCCCAAAGCAGGGTTTTTCCACTGAGACGTTCCTGTTCACACTGATATCTGAGTTCTCTGAAAGGCTGGCCATTCTCTTCAGCTATCCAGTACATGGCCATGTCACAGAGCTTGGAGTGGTACATATCTTGGACACAAAACCATGAGCCTATTCTGGAGAGTGGCCAGAATTCAGGAAGAAAACAGGAACTTAGGAAGATAGAAGGTATTGCCTCTCGATAAGACAAGCTGCAGTCCATTCATAAATTGGGCAGAATGAATTATGGGAAGATTTATACTAGACTGGAGGCATTCATTAATGTATTCTCTTTTCTAATGTCTACAACAACAGACACAGTGGGATACACAGACATAGAAACACTCGCCTGGTCAAACGACTTACTAAAAACAATCCACTCCAAACCAAACAAACCAACTTTCCTACCTATTCTCAGGACATGGCCTGACCTCTCTCAGATCTGGTTTCCTTGGCCAACTCTGTGAAGTTGTCAAGAAAAAGGGGTGAGCCACTACCTGCTTCTTCTGGAAAGGTCCCTCTTCAGAGCTCTCCTGGCATTTTTCCATCCTCACATCAGTAGGTACCAAGAAAGACTGACTCTGTCCTTGGTAAATCCAAACAAGTGAGCCCACTGGAACTGGGGCTGCCTCGGGGTGCCTGGATTCTTGGATACAAAAGTTCAGAGAGTTCCATCACCAACGAAATGAGGTATGTCACTTTCTTTGGAACTGAATGAGGTCACTGCCTTGGCGACCACTTTGTCCTAACAGTTGCTTCCAAGTGTCCCATGAGATGGAGGCTGCCCCTACTTCCTGTGACACTTTCACAAGGTAGAGTGGTATGTCAACCATTAGCACCCAGCAGCAGCTCTCGACAGAGGCCTGGTTTGGTCCATCTTCTCTACAATAAAAAGAGAGAGGCTGATTCAGACACATCCCTTCATCCTGACCAGGTTGTTTGCCATGGAAGATGACTTTTGCTCTCTCAGGTCCTTCATAGCTGCCTACATCTTCTCCAGGTATCATTTTGAATGGACCTTTGAGGTTCTCAGCAGGTGGAATGTCCCCTACTTTCCTGTATTGTAAGAACGACTCTCTCCCTGCTATTCTGTAAAATGAGATTGAGGGAACAGTGTATGTTTAGGGTTAATAACAGGTTCGAGTTGGGTTAGCAATCATTCTGTGCGATAAATAATGGTATTGGGAACCTGCGATATTTACAAGAATATCGAGGTGAAATATAAGTATGAAAACAGAAATCTAGGTATGATTTGAAACCCAGAAGGGCATTGGGCCCTTAATTGGGATACTTAGTTTTTAATTATATTCTGCAAAGATGTCTCAGACAATTTGATATACAATGGCATAGAACCTTGTACCTTGGATGTTTGAATGTAGAAGAGAATATCCAATCCACAGGGATAGTCGGTAGGATTAGGAAGATAGTCGGTAGGTTTAGGAAGAAGAATGAGTGTAGGATTGGGACTAAAAATTCTTTAGCTATAGGGTTTCGGTTAGAGAGTGAATGTAAATGTCAGCACATATGAAGAGTCAGTCACTATGATGAAATTGGGAAAATATGTAGAAAAGCAGATATCAATAGAGACATTATGAAATCAGGCAAAGTATTAAGTGAGTGATAGGAGTAGACATTTTCACCAGGGTTGAGTTTGAATATATAAACTTAGGAAGAAACAAATATCTAGTAACTAATAGGATTGACATTTGAGAGCATTAGGCAACCTGGACTTGGATGTTTTTAGTAATCCATGATCTCTTTTCATTTAGTCTTTGGTACAATCATAAGTGTGACCTTTACATTTTTTGTCCAGAATATTACTGTGATCAAATGTATATGTAGATCAGGTGACATGAGTATTTCTACCACCATTTCTGGGAGCAATATATTGAAGACATAAAATTATTATTGGGGATATAAAGAGGTGTACCCTGTGTCCATGAATATAGAGATTAAGCATGAATACACCATACTGCGAATAAATAATATAACTGATTCCACCTTTAAATAATGGATTGAATTGATATCTGAAAATATACAATAAATCTTATATTGATATACATTCATTCATTCCAACCAGTTATACATCTAATGGTAATATTAGTGTTTTGGTTTATCATGAAGTGTGTGTGAAGTTTGCTTCAAAAGTGATTATGGAAATCGAAAATAATGTGTTCAGAAAGAATTCTCATGCAAAGACCAGTCAAGAAATATGGAGGAATACATGTGTTCTGAAGCAGGAAGAGATTGAAAGTGAAACAAATGCCTATAAATTTGCTAAATTGTTTATGAAATATATATCCTATGATGTGCATAAACTGATGAAATTGTAATGTACCAGTTTTGAATAAAAATTAACGTAAAAATACACATCATGTCCCATTGGAATCTACTTGCATTGATGTTAAACTTGGTAAGTTACTGTAGAAATATTAGGATTCGCGTGCCTCATTCACTGAAGTTAGTTTCCTTTTTTTAAAATTTTTTTATGGTTGTTCTAAACATTACATATTTCTTGATATAACATATTTCACACTTTGATTCAAGTGGGTTATGAACTCCCATTTTTACCCCGTATACAGATTGCAGAATCACATCAGTTACACATCAATTGATTTACACATTGCCATACTAGTGTCTATTGTATTCTGCTGCCTTTCCTATCCTCTACTATCCCTCCTCCTCTCCCCTCTCTTCCCCTCTTCTCTTTCTACCCCCTCTACTGTAATAAATTTCTCCCTTTTTGTATTATTTTTCCCTTTCCCCTCACATCCTCTTTTATGTAATTTTATATAACCCTGTGGGTCTCCTTCCATTTCCATGCAATTTCTCTTCTCTATCCCTTTCTCTCCCACCTCTCATCCCCATTTAATACTAATCTTCTTCTCATGCTCTTCATCCCTACTCTGTTCGTAGTTACTCTCCTTTTATCAAAGAAGGCATTTGGCATTTGTTTTTTAGGGATTGGCTAGCTTCACTTAGCATAATCTGCTCTAATGCCATCTATTTTCCTGCAAATTCTATGATTTTGTCATTTTTTAAAGCAGAGTAATACTCCATTGTGTATAAATGCCACATTTTTTTTATCCATTCTTCTATTGAACGGCATCTAGGTTGGTTCCACAGTCTTGCTATTGTGAATTGTGCTGCTATGAACATCAATGTAGCAGTGTCCCTGTAGCATGATCTTTTAAGGTCTTTAGGGAATAGACCGAGAAGAGGAATAGCTGGGTCAAATGGTAGTTCCATTCCCAGCTTTCCAAGAAATCTCCATAATGCTTTACAAATTGGCTGCACCAATTAGCAGTGCCTCCAATAATGTACAAGTGTACCTGTTTCTCCACATCCTCACCAGCACTTGTTGTTGTTTGACTTCATAATGGCTGCCAATCTTACTGGAATGAGATGGTATCTTAGGGTGCTTTTGATTTGCATTTCTCTGACTGCTGGGGATGGTGAGCATTTTTTCATGTACTTGTTTTTTGATTGTATGTCCTTCTCTGAGAAGTGTCTGTTCTGGTTCTTGGCCCATTTGTTTATTGGGTTATTTGTTATCTTATTGTCTATTTTTTTCAGTTCTTTGTATACTCTGAATATTAGGGCTCTATCTGAAGTGTGAGGAGTAAAGATTTGTTCCCAGGATTTAGGCTCCCTATTTACCTCTCTTATTGTTCCTTTTGCTGAGAAAAACCTTTTTAGTTTGAGTAAGTCCCATTTGTTGATTGTAGTTATTAACTCTTGTGCTATGGGTGTCCTATTGAGGAATTTGGAGCCCAACCCCACAGTATGTAGATCGTAGCCAACTTTTTCTTCTATCAGACTCCATGTCTCTGATTTGATATCAAGCTCCATGATCCATTTTGAGTTATCTTTTGGGCATGGCGAGAGAAAGGGATTCAGTTTCATTTTTTTACACATGGATTCCAAGTTTTCCCAGCACCATTTTTTGCAGATGCTATATTCCTTCATTGCATGCTTTTAGCCCCTCCATCAAATATAAGATAGTTGTAGTTTCCTGGCTTGGTTTCTGTGTCCTCTATTCTGAACAATTGGTCCACCCTCCTGTTTTGGTACCAGTACCATGCTATTTTTGTTACTATTGCTCTGTAGTATAGTTTGAAGTCTGGTATCACTAGGCCGCCTGATTCACACTTCCTGCTTAGTATTGTTTTTTTATTCTGTGTCTTTTATTTTTCCATATGAATTCCATGATTGCTTTCTCTATTTCTAGAAGAAATGCCGTTTGGATTTTGATTGGCATTGCATTAAACCTATTGAGAACTTTTGGTAATATCACCATTTTGATGATGTTAGTTCTGCCTATCCATGAACAGGATATATTTTTACATCTTCTAAGATCTTCTTCTATTTCTCTCTTTAGGGTTCTGTGGTTTTCATTGTATAAGACTTTCACATCTTTTGTTAGGTTGATTCCTAATTATTATTATTATTATTTTAGGATATTGTGTATGGAGTGGTTGTCCTCATTTCCATTTCAGAAGATTTGTCGCTGATATGCAGGAATGCCTTTGATTTATGCATGTTGATTTTATATCCTGCCACTTTTCTGAATTCATTTATTAGCTCCATTAGTTTCTTTGTAGACCCTTTTGGGACTGCTAGATATAGAATCATGTGATCTGCAATAGTGATAATTTAAGTACTTCTTTTCCAATTTTTATGCCTTTTATTTCTTTCGTCTGTCTAATTGCTCTGGCCAGTGTTTCGAGAACTATGTTGAACAGAAGTGGTGAGAGAGGGCATCCCTGTCTTGTTCCAGATTTTAGAGAGAATGCCTTCAATTTTTCTCCATTCAGAATGATGCTAGCCTGAGGCTTAGCATAGATTGCTTTTACAATATTGAGGTATGTTCCTCTTATCACTAGTTTTTCTAGAGTGTTGAACATAACAGAATGCTGTACTTTATTGAATGCTTTTTTTGCATCTATCGAGATGATCATATGGTTCTTATTTTTAAGTCTATTGATGTGGTGAATAACATTTATTGATTTCCGTATATTGAACCAGCCTTGCATCACATGGATGAATTCTACTTGATCAGGATTCACAATTTTTTTGATATTTTTTTTGTATCCAATTCGCCAGAATTTTATTGAGGATTTTTTCATGTAGGTTCATTAGAGATATTGGTCTGTAGTTTTCTTTCTTTGAAGTGTCTTTGTCTGCTGTAATAATCAGGGTGATGTTGGCCTCGTAGAATGAATTTGGAAGATCTCCCTCTTTTTCACTTTCTTGAAATACCTTGAAAAATATTGGTATTCGTTCCTCTTTAAAGGTTTTGTTAAACTCTGCTGTATACCTATACGGTCCTGGGCTTTTCTAAGTTGGTAGTGTTTTGATGGTTTCTTCTATTTCCTCAATTGATATTGGTCTGTTTATGTTGCTATATCCTCCTGACTCAATATGGGCAGATCATATGACTTAAGAAATTTATCGATGCCTTCACTGTCTTCTATTTGATTGGAGTATAAGGATTCAAAATAATTTCTGATTATCTTCTGTATTTCTGAAATATCTGTTGTGACATTTCTTTTTTAATCCCTTATTCTAGTAATTTGAGTTCTCTGTCTTCTTCTCTTTGTTATCATTTCTAAGGGTCTGTCAATTTTATTTATTTTTTCAAAGAACCAACTTCTACTTTTGTCAAGTTTTTTCAATTGTTTCTTTTGTTTCAATTTCATTAATTTCAGCTTTGATTTTAATTATTTCTTGCCTTCTACTTCATTTGCTGTTGCTTTCGTCTTCTTTTTCTAGGATTTTGAGATGAAGTATGAGATCATTTATTTGTTGGTTGTTTCTTTTTTTAAGGAATGAACTCCAAGCAATGAATTTTCCTCTTAGAACTGCTTTCAATGTGTCCCATAGATTCCGGTATGTTGTGTCTGCATTTTCATTTATTTCTAAGAATTTTTAAATTTCCTCATTGATGTCTTCTATAACCCATTGATCACTCAGTAACCTATTGTTCATTCTCCAAGTGATGCATGATTTTTCCTTCCTTCTTTTATCATTGATTTTTAGTTTCATTCCATTATGATCAGATAATATGCATGGTATTAACTGTACTCCTTTATATTGTCTAAGAGTTGCCCTGTGACATAATATATGATCTATTTTTTACAAGGATACATGTGCTGCTGAGAAAAAAGGTAACTGCTTGATGTTGGGTGTTATATTCTACATATCTCAAATAAGTCTAGGTTATTAATTGTGTTATTGAGTTCTATAGTTTCCTTATTCAACTTTTGTTTGGAAGATCTGTCCAGTGGTGAGAGAGGTGTGTTCATGGCTCCCATGATTACTGTATTGTGGTCTATTAGACTATTGAAATTGAGAAGAGTTTCTTTGATGAACATAGCTGCACCATTGTACGGGGCATATATATTAACGATTGCTGTGTCTTGTTGGTGTATGGTTCCCTTGAGCAGTATGTAGTGTCTCTCTTTATCCCTTTTAATTAACTTTGGCTTAAAATCTATTTTATTTGATATGAGTATGGACTCTCCTGCTTGTTTCCGAAGTCCATATGAGTGATATGATTTTTCCCAAACTTTCACCGTCAGTCTATGTATGCATTTTCCTATCAAATGCGTCCCCTGTAGGCAGCATATTGTTGGGTCTTGTTTTTTGTTCAATTCTACTAGCCAGTGTGTCTTCATTGGTGAGTTTAAGCCATTAACATTTAGGGTTATTATTGAGATATGGGTTGTTCTTCCAGCGATTTTTGTTTATTTATGTTCCTAAACATGGTTTGTTTTCCTCTTTGATTATCCCCAGCCTTTACTGTACTCCCTCCCGCTGTTGGTTTTCATTGATATTTTCCATTTCCTCTTCCTGTAATATTTTGCCGAGGATGTTTTGAAGAGATGGTTTTCTAGCTGCAAATTCTTTGCACTTTTGTTTATCGTGGAAGGTTTTAATTTCATCTTCCATCCTGAAGCTTACTTTCGCTGGATACACAATTCTTGGTTGGAACCCATTTTCTTTCAGTGTTTGAAATATGTTATTCCTGGATCTTCTAGCTTTCAGAGTCTGTTTTGAAAGATCAGCTGTTATCCTGATTGGTTTACCCCTAAATGTAATCTGCTTCCTTTCTCTTGTAGCTTTTAAAATTCTCTCCTTTTTCTGTTTGTTGGGCATCTTCATTATAATGTGTCTAGTTGTGGCTCTCTTATGATTTTGCACATTCGGCGTTCTGTAGGCTTCTAGGACTTGGGATTCTTTTTTATTTATCAAGTCTGGGAAGTTATCTCGTATTATTTCATCGAATAGGTTGCTCATTCCTTTTGTTTGAACCTCTATACCTTTCTGTATCCCAATGTCTCTTAAGTTTGGCCTCTTTATGTTATCCCATATTTCTTGGATGTTCTGCTCGTGGTTTCTTAACAGTCTTGCTGAGCTGTCTATGTTCTTTTCAAGTTGAAATACTTTGTCTTCATTGTCTGATGTTCTATGTTCTAAGTGTTCTACTCTGCTGGTAGTATTCTCAATTGAGTTTTTAAGTTGGTTTATTGCTTCCTGCAATTCTAGGATTTCTGTTTGTTTTTACAACCTCTATCTCCCTATATAGTTGATCTTTTGCTTCTTGGATTTGTTTATGTAATTCATTGTCGAAGGGATCTTTAATTGTCTGATTTTGTTGTCTAATGTCTTCCTTGAGACTCCAGATCATCTAAAGCCTGAGTATCCTGAATTCTTTATCTGACATTCCATCTGATGCAGCTATTACCTCTTCTAAAATTGTGTTTACCTGCATTGCTTGTGGTCCTTTCTTTCCTTGTCTTTTCATACTGCTCGCGTTTCTCTCTGCTTGTTGAAACTGTTGTGTTTTTGAAATTTTCCCCCTATATACTTATATTGCTCTTGTATGGTTGAAAAGTCTCCCTTGAAGTAGCGGGGGGCGGCTGTTCTGCTCCTCCAATTGGGGTGATCTATCTACCACGCTGACGGGCTGCTGGGCCTGTTGTGCTGGTTGGTCGCAGGTCTGTCTACAATGCGGGCGCGGGCAGTGGCTCTGCTCTGCCCCTCCTCCATTTGGTGTGACGTGTCTACAACGCCCACGGACCCCTCGGCCTGTTCTGCTGATCCATTGCAGGTCTGCCTACCTTGCAGGTGCGGGCGGCAGCTCTACTCTGCCCTTACTCAAATTGGGATGACGTGTCTACCATGCCGGCAGGACGCTGAGCCTCTTTGCTGGTCGGTCGCAGGTCTGTCTATTTTGTGGGCACGGGCAGTGGATCTGCTCTACCCCTACTCCAAATGGGGTTATGTGTCTGCCGTGCCTGCAGGCCACTTGGCCTGTTTCGCTGTTCGGTTGCCTACGTTGTGGGCGAGGTTGGTCACTCTGCTCTGCCCCTACTCCAATTGGGGTGATGTGACTACCTCGCCGGCGGGTTGCTGGGCCTGTTCTGGGCATGGATGGTGGCTCTGCTCTGCCCCTATTCCTATTGGGGTGACCTAACAACCATGCTGGTGGGCCGATGGGCTTGTAATGGGCACGGGAGAAGGCTCTGCTCTGCCACTACTCCAATAGGGGTGCCGTGTCTACCACACCGGCGGGTCATTGGGCCTGTTCTGGGCATAGGCTGTGGCTCTGCTCTGCCCCTACTCCAATTGGGGTGACGTGACTACCAAGCCTGCTGGTCGATGGGCCTGTTCCGGGAACGGGCGGCGGCTCTGCTCTGTCCCTACTCCAATTGGGATGACGTGACTACCACGCCTGCGGGTCGCTGGGCCAGTGCCGGGCGTGAGCGGTGTCTCTGCTCTGTCCCTCTAGCTTGAAGACAGAGTGAGAGAGACTCGGGTGTTTGTGACTCACTTTTTTTACCAGGAGACCAACTGTTTCTCTCACCGCTGGTATCGATGAAGTTATCTCCTCCGCCACTTTGTGATGACTTCAGATCTCTGACATGTTGGTATCCCATGCGAATGGCAGCATTTCGTTCCCTTTGCCGGATGAACAAAGCAATAGGTGAGTCCTGACCGGCCCTCACAAGCCCCGTCTCAATCCTGTTGCCACTGCCTATGAAGGCTCGGTAGGTATTTACCTCCACAGTATTCAGCAAGACCTAGACCAAGAAGCAGTTTCTGCAGGTTCTTTAGCCCTGGGCCTGATCAGTTCCAGGAGCCAGAATTCGGCCGCTCTGGGCTTGGTGTATGTTCTGATAGGAGCAGGCCTGAGTAATTTGTCTCCGAGACACAGGCGAATGACAGCCTGAGATTACCTGTTCTATAGCTGAATGAGCTGCTATCAGTTGAAAACAGGAATGGTGACGTCAGCTCTCCAAGATGGTGGCCCCTGGCTTCCTCTGTGGTCTGACTGGTGTGGAAAACCGAATTGGACCGTGTATTTCCCTGGTCTCAAACCCAGAATTCAGCAATGAGCACAGTGATTGTACAGATGGCAGGAGCCCACAGAATCTGCACCACTGAATATTTGTGTTGCTATCTCATTGCTTCCCAGCACGCGCCACAGACTCTACCCGCAGGACGATTTGCTGAATAAGCAGCATGATGCTCCATGCAGACAAATCACTCACGTTTGAGCCCCGTAGCTGATCCTCGTGAGATGGAAATACTTCCACTAGGTTTAGGACCACCCAAATTTTGCTGGAAATTCGTCATTCTCCTGCACAGTGACGCTGTACATGGGGTTGATGCACTCCTTTCGCTGTCATCATATGATCCCCTGAAGTTAGTTTTCAGTACTAGGAAACAAATATGTATTTCAGGTGGATGAATATTTCTGAGAATAAACTTGTGAAAAGTTGATTATACATCCACATACATAAATATGAATGAATTTAGGGAGTGTATAATCAGACAAATACATTTCATATTTTGAAAAATCTGGAGAGTGAATACATATATATATATATACACACACACACACACAGACATTAAAAAGTAGCATTATGTATGCCAATTGAAATTCACCATGAAAAATATATCATCCAGAGATCCAAAAATATTCATTTTCCTTTCATTTTCCTGAACATCAATTTATGTTGTACAACTAGAAAACTGACCCATATGTTGAATTTTCAGTTCCAACAGCGTTTAGTAGGAGTGATCTTTTCTTACAATTTGTATCTGCCAAGTCAGCCACCTCACAAAATGTACGTTTGATACCAGGTATAATTCAATATGTGCATAAAAAATACATGTGCTGAATAGGCTACAGAGAAAGGGAGACAGTTATTCACATATTTGTTAACTTTTAAAACACATGGAGAACTATTTCAATTAAAATTGGCTTGATTTATAACACCTACCATTTATCATACGAAAGGCAAATCCAACTATACACCATACCTCCTGTGAACCTCTTGTATTTCTATTTTGTCTGGGTTATTTTTCTGCATCATATTAAGATTATAAGTAAAAGTCTAGAAGGAAATTTGTTAGTGTCAGGGATTCAGTATTTCGAATGAAAAATTGGAAAATGTATCCAATGTGTATGCAAATATGTGCTACATAAAAATCTTCCCACTCTCATTCAGAACAATGCCTTGGCATTACCTTCGCCCCATGTAAGACACAATTAGAGGAGAAGAGTTAGAAAATCTGTGAATACATATCTGGAATAGAAAATGCTCAGGAGTTCACAAATTTGGAGGTGGTAGAGGAGTTTCCAAAAGTAAGGGACAGGGTGAACACTCCACAAACATGAAGCTCTGCCTGCCCAACATCTGGAGAAACTACCTCTGAGGTTGGCACTTGAATATATTTTGTTGTCAGGAGCATTAGCTTCCTTTGTAGTGAGACCATCAAAGCTGGGTCTGCATCTATGTGACATGGATGACATGGTTTCTTATTTTCCAATGAACATGAGGCAGCAGTGCTGAATTTTCTCTGTGTAGGTAAACTGTGGCCACTGAGGGCAAGTGTCTCCTCATGTGGACTGTGAAGCCATTTGGTCATCCTCCACTCTTCATGGTGTTTCTTGCTGTTGCACTAGGAGTGTGGTATTTGCTTCATGAAATAAAAAGCGTTCACCTGGGACACAGTGCTGTAGGGAATTCTGTCAGTTGTGGTGGGTCGGGTTCTGTTGGAGAATGCACCAACCAGGCTTCTATCCCACATAGCTTGCTCCATTGACCATAGCAACCTGATTCTGAACATTGCCCTAAAACCTCTCCATATAACAAGATGCTTTTACATATAAGGGTCTACTGGCTGCAAAATGTCAGTCACAAGATATTTGGACACCAATGGCAGATAAACATGGCAACACCAGAGATTTTTTTATCACACACCTGCCCACCACGGCTCTAGGAACACTACTCAGCAGGCTCCAACTTACTGGCATCTCTGTTATACACCATTTTCATGTAAACCAGTCAATAAAGGCATTGTCTTGTATTCTCATGATCAGCTAGAGGACATCCAAAGGTTCTCCTGTGACACCTAGTCTTGGGAATTTCAAAAATTTCATGGTTTTTATCTGGCCAATTTTCAAGGATGAAGTTGGAGGCACTGTGGGTTTCAATTCATTCATTAACCATTAAATGTTGAGTAAGCTCATTTCAATGAAAGCTCTGGAGAACTCTCAGAGGCAAGGCTTCCCACAGGGTGGCCAAAAGGTCACATGAAGCCAGGCCCATTGAGGTCTACAATGTGAGGTCCATGAGCCTTTGACTCTCAACTATGGCTGCCAAGTCTTTCAGAAGAAAATCATGTGATATCCTGGCTGAGATTCCCTTTGCTCTGTGGAAAGCCACCTTGGGCCTAGATCTCACTTTCCAAGGGCGACTCTCATGCATGGCCTTCTAAAATCCCAACACAATTCATGGCAATACTTCTCTGAGGTCAATTCCAGATCTCAGTCTCTATGTTGAATCACACAAGAGTTCAAGCCCAGGTGGACCCAGTGTTCTCTGACTACCGCCATACAAATGTTCACAGCTAAAACCAAAACACCCCAACATGGCCCTCATCTTCTTCCATGTAGACACTCATCATAACCTCCGGCTGGAGGTTTCCATGAGGTACACAGCCCACGTCCGTGTCCAAAATAAGCTCCCTTGCCCCTCATTTGCCTAAAATCAGGGTGGCCTGGAATCCCTTCCTGTGAAACAGAAGTGAAAAAATAGGCCTGCCCTTAATACTGCTCTGCTTCTCCAACTTGAGGCCTAATGAGTGTGGCATTTAGATTCTTTATGTGAATTCATTTTTTTTGTTGTTGTTGTACTTTAACGTTTTAAAATGTTTTCATTTTTAAAATATTTTTATTTTATTATTATTATTATTATTTTAAATTTTAATATTCAATTTTTAAATGATCATTATTTTTAAATTTTTTTCTTTCTTTCTTTCTTTTCTATTTTTTTTCTTTTGTCTTATTGTTTCTTTTCAATTTTCTTATTTCCCCTTCCTTTAATTCTACCTGCCTACTCTCATTCTCTTTAGTGACTTCTTCCCTTTCCTTCTAATATCTTTCCTCCCAAGCATCAAATAAAATTATAAGAGTAAACAGTAACTCAGCAGTGAAACAGAGCAAGAAGTAACATGAGCAGCACAAAAAATCAAGGAAGAAAATAAGTACAAACAATGAAGGACAGCCTAAATATTCAGGAGGACCTATAGTCATCAGAAAAATGGTCATATAAAGAACTCAAGGAATACCTTAGACAGATGGAATGGAAACTTAAAGAGGATACGAGACAGCAAATCCAAACAGTGAAAGAACACATTGAAAATGAATTATATAAACAGATAAAAGAAGAAGTTATGAATCTTTATCAGGAGATAGAGATTATAAAAAAATCAAAAAATAATTCTAGAAATGAAGGAAACGATAAACCAAATTAAAAAGTCAATTAAGAGTATCACTAACACTGTGGAGCAAGTAGAAGACAGAATGTTCGATAATGAAGACAAAATATATCATCTTGAAATGAATCTAGCCAACACAGAAAGGCTGGTAAAAAATCATGAGTAAAACATCCAAGAGATATGGGATAACATAAAAAAACAAATTTATGAGTCATCTGGATAGGTACACAGATTCAAACCAATGAAATGAGTAATCTATTGAATGAAATAATTACAGAAATATTCCCAGAAATACAAAGTAAACGGATATACAAATTGGACATGCTTACAGGACACCGAGCACACAAAATCACAGTAGATCAACACCAAGACACATCGTTATGAAGATATCCAATATACAAAACAAAGAGAAAATATTAAAAGCTCTAAGAGAAAGGAGGCAGATTACATTAAGGGGTAAACCAATAAGGTTGAGAAGGGATTTTTCATCACAGTCGCTGAAAGCGAGAAGATCCTTGAACAACGTATTTCAAACACTGAAAGACAATGAATGCTAACCAAAAATTCTGTATCCAGCAAAATTAAGCTTCAGGTATGACAATGAAATAAAAATATTTCATGATAAACAAAAGCTAAAAGAATTTGTAGCCAGAAAAGCAGCATTGCAAAGCATCTTGAGCAAAACAATACACGAAGAAGAAATGAAAATCAACAACCAAAACCATCAGTGGGAAGTGCCTCAGTAATGACAGAGGGTGGGGGAAAAGCTAATCATGGAGAAACAAACTAAATTAAAAAAAAAAGAAGAATCATCAATTATGGGTGGCAGTACAAACCATATATTAATAGTGACTCTAAATGTTAATGGCTTAAACTCTCCAATAACGCGACATAGGCTGGTAACTTGGATTAAAAACGAATCCAACAATATGTTGCCTCCAGGAGACACATCTGAATGGAAAAGACATACAGGCTGAAGGTGCAGTTTTGGAAAAAATATACCATGCAATGGTCCTCGTAAGCAAGCAGGGGTGGCCATCCTCATATCGAATAAAATCGACTTCAAGACTAATTTAATCAAAAGGGATAAGAAAGGACATTATATACTCTTAAAAAGGAACCATTCACCAACAAAACATAAAAATTATCAATATTTATGCACCAAATAATGGTGCTGCAACGTTCAAAAAACAAATTCTCCTCAAGTTCCAGAATGAAATAGACCACAACACAATAATTATGGGAGACTTCAACACACCTCTCTCACCATTGGACAGATCCTCCAAACAAAAGTTGAGTAAAGAAAGTATAGAACTCAATATCACAATCAATAACCTACATGTAACTGACATATATAGAATATATCAACCATCATCAAGTGGATATACTTTTTTCTCAGTAGCACGTGGATCCTTCTCAAAAATAGACCATATATTATGCCATAGGGCAACCCTCAGTAAATATAAAGGTGTGGAGATAATACCATGCATTTTATCTGATCATAATGGAATGAAACTGGAAATCAATGATAAAAGAAGGAAGGAAAAATCCTACATCACATGGAAAATGAACAATATGTTACTGAATGATCAGTGGGTTAGAGAAGATGTAAAGGAGGAAATCAAAAAATTCTTAGAGATACATGAAAATACAGACGCAACATATCGGAATCTATGGGACACAATGAAAGCAGTTTTAAGAGGGAAATTCATTGCCTGGAGGTCATTCCTGAAAAAAAGTAAAACCGAACAAATAAATGAGCTCACACTTTAACTCAAAGCCCTAGAAAAGGAAGAGCAAAACAACAGAAAATGTAGCAGAAGGCAAGAAATAATTAAAATCAGAGTAGAAATCAACGAAATTGAAACAAAAGAAACTATTGAAAAAATTAACAAAACTAAAAGGTGGTTCTTTGAAAAAATATATATGTTCGACAGACCCTTAGCCATGCTAATGAAGAGAAGAAGAGAGAGAACTCAAATTACTAACATATGGGATGAAAAAGGCTATATTACAACAGATGCTTCCGAAATACAGAAGACAATTAGAAATTATTTGGAAAACCTATATTCCAATAAAATAGAATATAGTGAAGACATCAACAAATTTCTTAAGTCATATGATTTGCCCAGACTGAGTCAGGAGGATACACACAATTTAAACAGACCAATGTCAATGGATGAAACAGAAGAAGCAATCAAAAGACTACCAACCAAGAAAAGCCCAGGAACGCATGGCTATACAGCGGAGTTTTACAAAACATTTAAAGAAGATTTAATACCAATACTTTTCAAGTTATTTCAGGATAGAGAAAAAGAGGGAGCTCTGCCAAATTCATTCTATGAGGCCAACATCACGCTGATTCCGAAATCAGAAAAAGACACCTCAAAGAAAGAAAACTACAGACCAATATATCTGATGAACCTACATGCAAAAATCCTCAATAAAATTCTGGCGAATCGAATACAAAGGCACATCAAAAAAATTATGCAACATGATCAAGTAGGATTCATCCCTGGGATGCAACGATGGTTCAATATACGGAAATCAATAAATGTTATTCACCACATCAATAGACTTAAAGATAAGAACCATATGATCATCTCGTTAGAAGCAAAAAAAGCACTTGACAAAGTACAGCATCCCTTTATGTTCAAAACATTAGAAAAACTAGGGATAACAGGAAATTACCTCGACATTGTAAAAGCTATCTATGCAAAGCCTCAGCTAGCATCATTATGAATGCAGAAAAATTGAAGGCATTTCCTCTAAAATCTGGAACAAGACAGGGATACCCTCTCTCACCACTTCTATTCCATATAGTTCTCAAAACACTGGCCAGAGCAATTAGACAGACTAAAGAAATAAAAGGCATAAAAATAGGAAAATAAGAACGTAAATTATCACTATTTTCGGGTGACATTATTCTAAACATAGAAGACACAAAAGGGTCTACAAAAACTACTAGAACTAAAAAATGAATGACCTGCGACCCACCGGCAGGTCAGGCCCAGAACCTGCGGAGGGGCACTGTTGCCCCACGCACCTGCAAGGTAGGCGGTACCGTGACCACTGACAAAACAGGCCCAGTTGCCCGTCTGACACATCACCCCGGTTGGAGGAGGGGCAGGGCCGCCACCAGCGCCTGTTAGGTAGACAGACCTGCAAACGACAGACAGAACAGGCCTAGCAGCCAGCGGAGGGGCAGAGCCGCTGCTCACGCCTGCAAGATAGGCGGACCTGTGACCACCGAAAGAACAGGCCCACCGAAAGTGCAGGCACAGCGACCTGCCGGCGTGGTAGGCACATTGCCCCAATTGGAGGAGGGGCAGAACCACCGCCAAAGCCTGCGAGGGAAACTTTGCAACTATACAAGAGCAATATAAATATATAGGGGGAAAAATCAATAACACAACAGTTTCACCAAGCAGAAAGAAACGCGATCAGTATGAAAAGACAAGGAAAGAAAGGACCACAAGCAATGCAGGTCAACTCAACTTTAGAAGAGGTAATATCTGCAGAAGATGGAATGTCAGATAAAGGATTCAAGATATAGATGCTTCAGATAATCTGGAGTCTCAAAAAAGACATTAGACAGCAAAATCAGACAATGAAAGATCACTTCAACCACTTCGAAAATGAATTACATAAACAAATCCAAGAAGCAAAAGATCAATTATACAGCGAGATTGAGGTTATAAAAAACAAACAAACAGAAATCCTGGAAATGCAGGAAACAATAAACCAACTTAAAAACTCAATTGAGAATACTACCAGCAGAGTAGAACACTTAGAAGATAGAACATAAGACAATGAAGACAAAGTATTTCAACTGGAGAAGAACATAGACAGCTCAGCAAAGCTGTTAAGAAACCATGAGCAGAACTTTCAAGGAATATGGGATAACATAAAGAGACCAAACTTAAGAGTCATTGGGATACAGGAAGGTATAGAGGTCCAAACAAAAGGAATGAGCAATCTATTCAATGAAATAATATGAGAAAACTTCCCAGACTTGAAGAATGAGACAAAATCCCAAATCCTAGAAGCCTACAGGATGCCGAATGTGCAAAATCATAACAGATCCACACCTAGACACATTATAATGAAGATGCCCAACATACAGAATAAGGAGAGAATTTTAAAAGCTACAAGAGAAAGGAAGCAGATTACATTTAGGGCTAAACCTATCAGGATAACAGCTGATCTTTAAACACAGACTCTGAAAGCTAGAAGATCCAGGAATAACATATTTCAAACACTGAAAGAAAATGGGTTCCAACCAAGAATTGTGTATCCAGCAAAATTAAGCTTCAGTATGGAAGATGAAATTAAAACCTTCCATGATAAACAAAAGTGAAAAGAATTTGCAGCTAGAAAACCATCTCTTCAAAACATCCTCGGCAAAATATTACAGGAAGAGGAAATGGAAAATATCAATGAAAACCAGCAGCGGGAGGGAGTACAGTAAAGGGGGGGGATAATCAAATAGGAAAACAAACCATGTTTAGTAACATAAATAAACAAATATGGCTGGAAGAACAACACATATCTCAATAATAACCCTAAATGTTAATGGCTTAAACTCACCAATTAAGAGACACAGGCTAGTAGAATGGATCACAAAACAAGACCAAACAATATGCTGTCTTCAGGAGACGCATTTGATAGGAAAAGACATACATAGACTGAAGGTGAAAGGTTGGGAAAAATCATATCACTCATATGGACTTTGGAAACAAGCAGGAGTGTCCATACTCATATCAAATAAAATAGATTTCAAGCCAAAGTTAATCAAAAGGGATGAAGAAAGACACTACATACAGCTCAAGGGAATCATACACCAACAAGACATCACAATCATAAATATATATGCCCCAAACAATGGTGCAGCTATGTTCTTCAAACAAACTATTCTCGAGTTCAAGAGTCTAATAGACCACCATACAATAATTATGGGAGACTTCAACACACCTCTCTCACCACTGGATAGATCTTCCAAAGAAAAGTTGAATAAGGAAACAATATAACTCAATAACATAATTAATAACCTGGACTAAATCGACATATATAGAATATACCACCCAAGATCAAGCAGTTACACTTTTTTCTCAGCAGCACATGGATCCTTCTCAAAAAAAAGATCATATATTATTTCACAGGGCAACTCTTAGGCAATATAAAGGAGTAGAGATAATACCATGCATCTTATCTGAACATAATGGAATAAAATTGAAAATCAACAATAAAAGAAGTAAGGAAAAATCATGCATCACTTGGAGAATGAAAAATAGGTTACTGAATGATCAATGGGTTATAGAAGATATCAAGGAGGAAATTAAAAAATTCTTAGAGATAAATGAAAACGAAGACAGAACATATCGGAATCTATGGGACACATTGAAAGCAGTTATAAGAGGAAAATTTATTGCTTGGAGTTCATTCCTTAAAAAAAGAAAAAAACCAACAAATAAATGATCTAATACTTCAACTCAAAGTCCTAGAAAAAGAAGAGCAAAACAACAGCAAAAAAGTAGAAGACAAGAAATAATTAAAATCAGAGCTGAAATTAATGAAATCGAAACAAAAGAAACAATTGAAAAAATTGACAAAACTAAAAGTTGGTTCCTTGAAAAAATAAATTAAATTGACTGACCCTTAGCCACGCTAACGAAGAGAAGAAGAGAGAGAACTCAAATTACTAGCATACGGGATGAAAAAGACAATGTCACAACAGACACTTCAGAAATACAGAAGATTATCAGAAATTATTTTGAATCCTTACACACCAATAAAATAGAAGATAGTGAAGGCATCGATAAATTTCTTAAGTCATATGATTTGCCCAGATTGAGTCAGGAGGATATTGACAACCTAAACAGATCAATATCAATTGAGGAAATAGAAGAAACCATCAAAAGACTACCAACTAAGAAAAGCCCAGGACCGGATGGGTATACAGCAGAGTTTTACAAAACCTTTAAAGAGGAAATAATACCAATACTTTTCAAGCTACTTCAAGAAAATGAAAAAGAGGGAGAACTTCCAAATTCATTCTAAGAGGCGAACATCACCCTGATTCCTAAACCAGACAAAGACACTCTAAAGAAAGAAAACTACAGACCAATATCTCTAATGAACCTAGATGCAAAAATCCTCAATAAACTTCTGGCAAACTGGATACAAAAACATATCAAAAAAATTGTGCACCATGATCAGGTAGGATTTATCCCTGGGATGCAAGGTTGGTTCAATATACGGAAATCAATAAATGTTATTCACCACATCAATAGGCTTAAAAATAAGAACCATATGATCATCTTGATAGATGCGGAAAAAGCATTCGACAAAGTACAGCATCCCTTTATGTTCAAAACTCTAGAAAAACTAGGGATAACAGGAACATACCTCAATATTATAAAAGCAATCTATGCTAAGCCTCAGGCTGGCATCATTCTGAATGGAGAAAAACTGAAGGCATTCCCTCTAAAATCTGGAAAAAGACAGGGATGCCCGCTCTCAGCACTTCTGTTCAACATAGTTCTCGAATCACTGGCCAGAGCAATTAGACAGACGAAAGAATTTAAAGGCATAAAAATAGGAAAAGAAGAACTCAAATTATCACTATTTGCAGATGACATGATTCTATACTTAGCAGAGCCAAAAGGGTCTACAAAGAAACTATTAGAGCTAATAAATGAATTCAGCAAAGTGGCAGGATATAAAATCAACACGCATAAATCAAAGGCATTCCTGTATATCAGTGACAAATCCTCTGAAATGGAAATGAGGACAACCACCCCATTCACAATATCCTCAGAAAAAAAAAAAATACTTGGGAATCAACCTAACAAAAGAGGTATAAGACTTATACAATGAAAACTACAGAACCCTAAAGAGAGAATTGAAGAAGATCTTTGAAGATGGAAAAATATACCCTGCTCATGGATGGGTAGAACTAACATCATCAAAATGGCGATATTACCAAAAGTTCTCAATAGGTTTAATGCAATGCCAATCAAAATCCCAATGGCATTTCTTGTAGAAATCGAGAAAGCAATCATGAAATTCATATGGAAAAATAAAAGACCCAGAATAGCAAAAACATTGCTAAGCAGGAAGTGTGAATCAGGCGGTATAGCTATACCAGACTTCAAACTATACTACAGTGCAATAGTAACAAAACAGCATGGTACTGGTACCAAAACAGGCGGTTGGACCAATGGTACAGAATAGAGGACACAGAAACCAATCCACAAATCTACAACTATCTTATATTTGAGAAAGAGGCTAAAAGCATGCAATGGAAGAAGGCTAGCATCTTCAACAAATGGTGTTGGGAAAACTGGAAATCCATATGCAACAAAATGAAACTGAATCCCTTTCTCTCGCCATGCACAAAAGTTAACTCAAAGTGGATCAAGGAACTTGATATCAAATCAGAGACATGGCGTCTGATAGAAGAAAAAGTTGGCTATGATATACATACTGTGGGGTCGGGCTCCAAATTCCTCAATAGGACACCCATAGCACAAGAGTTAATAACTAGAATCAACAAATGGGACTTACTCAAACTAAAAAGTTTTTTTTCTCAGCAAAAGCAACAATAAGAGAGGTAAATATTGAGCCTACGTCCTGGGAACAAATCTTTACTCCTCACACTTCAGACAGAGCCCTAATATCCAGAATATACAAAGAACTAAAAAAATTAGACAATGAGATAACAAATAACCCAATCAACAAATGGGCCAAAGACCTGAACAGAAATTTCTCAAAGGAGGACATACAATCAATCAACAAGTATATGAAAAAATGCTCACCATCTCTAGCAGTCAGAGAAATGCAAATCAAAACTACCCTAAGATACCATCTCACTCCAGTAAGATTGGAAGCCATTAGGAAGTCAAACAACAACAAGTGCTGGCGAGGATGTCGGGAAAATGGTACTCTTGTACATTACTGGTGGGACTGCAAATTGGTGCGGCCAATTTGGAAAGCAGTATGGAGATTTCTTGGAAAGCTCGGAATGGAACCACCATTTCATCCAGCTATTCCCCTACTCGGTCAATTCCCTAAAGACCTAAAAAGAGCACACTATAGGGACACTGCTACATCCATGTTCATAGCAGCACAATTCACAATAGCAAGACTGTGGAACCAACCTAGATGCCCTTCAATAGAAGAATGGATAAACAAAATGTGGCATTTATACACAATGGAGTATTACTCTGCATTAAGAAATGACAAAATCATAGAACTTGGAGCGAAATGGATGGCATAAGAGCAGGTTATGCTAAGTGAAGCTAGCCAATCCCTTAAAAACAAATGCCAAAGGTCTTCTTTGATATAAGGAGTGTAACTAAGAACAGAGTAGGGACGAAGAGCATGAGAAGAAGATTAACATTAAACAGGGATGAGAGGTGGGAGGGAAAGGGAGAGAGAAGGGAAATTGCATGTAAATGGAAGGAGACCCTCAGGGGTATAGAAAATAACATACAAGAGGAAGTGAGGGGGAAGGAGGAAAAATATAAGGGGGAGAAATAAATTACAGTAGTGGGGGTAGAGAGAGAAGAGGGGAGGGGAGAGGGAGGGGGCATAGTAGAGGATAGGAAAGGCAGCAGAATACAACAGTCACCAGAATGGCAATATGTAAATCAATGGTTGTGCAATTGATGTGATTCTGCAATCTGTATATGGGGTAAAAATGGGAGCTCATATCCCACTTGAATCAAAGTGTGAAATATGATATATCAAGAACTATGTAATGTTTTGAACAACCTACAATAAAATTAATTAAAAAAAAAACAAAAAAAAAGCATCATGGTACTGGTACCAAAACAGGCGGGTGGACCACTGGTACAGAATGGAGGACACAGAGACTAATCGAAAAAGCTACAACTATCTTATATTTGATAAAGGAGCTAGAAGCATGCAATAGAGGAAATATAGCATCTTCAACAAATGGTGTTGGGAAAAATGGAAATCCATATGCAACAAAATGATACTGAATTCCTTTCTGTCGCCATGCACAAAAGTTAACACATAGTGGATCAAGGTGCTAGATATCAAATCAGAGACTCTGTGTCTGATAGAAGAAAAAGTTGGCTCTGATCTACATATTATGGGGTTGGGCTCCAAATAACTTTATAGGACACCCATAGCACAAGAGTTAATAACAAGAATCAACAAATGGGAATACTTAAACTGAAAAGTTTTTTCTCAGCAAGAGAAAGAATAAGAGAGGTAAATAAGGAGCATACATCATGGGAACAAATTTTTACTCCTCACACTTCAGATAGAGCCCTAGTATCCAGAATATACAAAGAACTCAAAAAATTAGACAATAAGATAACAAATAACCCAATAAACAAATGGGTCAAGGAGTTGAACAGACACTTCTCAGAGGAGGACATACAATCAATCAACAAGTACATAAAAAATGCTCACCATTTCTAGCAGTCAGAGAAATTCAAATCAAAATCACCCTAAGATACCATCTCACTCCAGTAAATTGGCAGCCATTATGAAGTGAAACAACAACAAGTGCTGGCAAAGATGTGGGGTAAAAGATACTCTTGTACATTGCTGGCGGGACTGTGAACTGGTGTGGCCAATTTGGAAAGCAGTATGGAGATTCCTGGGAAAGCTGTGAATGGAACCACAATTTGACTCAGCTATTGCCCTTCTCGGACTATTCCCTGAAGACCTTAAAAGAGAGTAATACAGGTATACTACCACATCGATTTTCATAGCAGTACAATTCACAATTGATACACTATGGATCCAACCCAGATGCCCTTCAATAGATGAATGGATAAAAAACTGTGGCATTTATACACTATGGAGTATTACGCAGCACTAACAAATGACAAAATCATAAAATTTGCAGAAAATTGGATGGCACTGGAGCAGATTATGCTTAGTGAAGATAGCCAATCCCTAAAAAATAAATACCAAATGTCTTCTTTGATATAATGACAGCAACTAAGAACAGATCAGGCAGCAATAGCAGGAAGAAAACATTAACTTTAAACAGAGACATGAGGTGGGAGGGTAAGTGAGAGAAAAGGGAAATTGCATGGTAATGGAGGGAGACCCTCATTGTTACACAAAATTACATATTGTTGTGAGTGGAATGGGAAAATAAACATGGAGTGAAATGAATTACAGTAGATGGGGGAAAAAGAGAAGATAAGAAGGGAGGGGAGGGGAGATAGTAGAGTATAGGAAAGGTAGCAGAATACAACAGTACCTAATAGGGCATTATGTAAAAATGTGGATGTGTAACCGATGTGATTCTGTAATCTCTACTTGGGCTAAAAATGGGAGTTCATAAGCCACTTGAAACTAATGTAAGAAATATTATATGTCAAGAGATTTGTAATGTTTTGAGCAATCAATAAAAGAAAAAAAAGTAGCAATATATATGCCAATCGAAATTCATCATGAAATATATATAATCCACAGATCGAAAAATATTCATTTTACTGAACATGGATTAATGTATAATGATATTCAACTAGGAAGCTCACCCATAGGTTGAATTTTCAGTTCCAACAGCATTTAGGAGGAGTGATCCTTTAGCACAATTTGCATCTGCCAATTCAGTTACCTCACAAGTATGTACGTGTGGTACCAGGTAGAATTCTATATGTGCATATAAAAATACATGTGCTGAATAGGCTACAGAGAAAGGGAGACCGGAATTCACATATTTTTTAAATTTAAAAACACATGTAGAACTATTTCAACAAAAAATTGACTAGATTTATAACTCCTACACTATATAATGCAAAAGGGAATTGTAACAATACACCATGCCTCCTCTGAACTGCTTGTATTTCTATTCTGTTTGGGTTATTTTTCACCATCATATTAGAATTATTAGTCAGAGTATAGTAGGGTATGTGTTAGTTTCAGGGCTTCAGTATTTCAAATAGAAAATTGAAAAATGAATCGAATGTGTATGTAAATATGTGCTACACAAAAATCTTCCCACTCACATTCAGGACAATGCCTTGATATTAGCTTGGCCCCAAGTAAGACACAATTAGAGTAGAAAAGTGTGAAAATCTGTGAATACATATCTGGAATGGAATATGCTCCGGAGTTCACAACCTTGGAGGTGGTAGAGGAGTTTCCAAAAGTAAAGAACAGGGTAAACACTCCACAAACATGGAGCTCTGCTGGCCTAAGACTTCTTGGCAAACTGCCTCTGAGGTTGGGCACTTGAAATATATGTTGTTGTCATGAGCTTTAACTTCATTTGTAGTGAGACCATCAAAGATGATTCTGCATCTATGTGACCTGGAAGACATGGTTTCTTATATTCCAATGACCATGAGGCAGCAGTGCTGAATTCTCTCTTTGTAGGTAAACTGTGGCCACTGGAGGCTAAGTGTCTCCTCGTGTGGACTCTGAAGACCATTTGGTCATCCTCCACTTTTCGTGGTGTTTCTTGCTGCTGCACTGGGAATTTGGTATTTGCTTCACCAAATACAAGGAGTTCTACTAGGATACAGTGCTGGAGGGAGTTCTGTCACGTGTGGTGGGTCAGGGTCTGCAGGAGAATGCACCAACCAGGCTTCTATCCCACATAGCTTGCCCCAATAACCATAGTAAACTGATTCTGAACATTTCCCTGAAACCTCTCCATATAAAAAATGCCTTTACATATAAGTGTCTGATTTCTGCACTATGTCAGTCATAATCCATTTGGAAGCCAATGGCCGATCCACATGGCCCCACCATGGTGTTTTATCACACACCTGCCCATCACTGCTCTAGGCCCACTACTCAGCAGGATACTAATTACTGGCATCTCTGTTCTACACCATTTACATAAAACCCAGTAAAACAAGGCATTCTCTGGTATACACATGATCAACCACAGGACTTCCAAAGTTTCTCCAGTGCCACCTGGTCATGGGAATTTCAAAAATTTCATGGTATTTATCTAGCCATTTTTCAAAGATTAAGTTGGAGGCACTGTGGGTTTCAAATCATTCAGGAACCATTAAGTGTTGAGAAAGCTCATTTCAATGAAAGCTCTGGAGAACACTCACAGGCAAGGCTTCTCAAAGAGTTGCCAAAAGGTCACATGAAGCCAGGCAAATTGAGGTCTACAATGTGAGGTCCATGTGTGTTTTGACTCTCAACTATACCTGCCAATCTTTCAGAATAAAATCATGTGATATCCTGCCTGAGATTCCCATTGTTTTGTGGAAAGACACCCTGGGCCTAGATCTCAGTTTCCATGGGTGAGTCTCATGCATGTCCTTCTAAAATCCCAACACAATTCATGGCAATACTTCTCTGAGTTCAGTTCCAGAACTCAGTCTCTAAGGGGAATCACACCAGAGTTCAAGCCCAGGTGGACCCATTCATTCCTTCCAACCACCACAAAAATAACCACAATTAAAATCAAAACACTCCCACAGGGCCCTTATCTTCTTCCATAAAGACACTCATCATAACCTCTGGCTGGAGATTTCTATGAGTGGCACAGCCTAAGAAAGTGTCCAAAATAAGCTCACTTGCCCCTCATTTGCCTAAAATCATGGTGGCCTGGACACTCCTCCTGTGAACAAGGAGTGATCAAATATTCCTGCTGTTAAAGTGTTCCGCTTCTCCAATTTGAGGCCTACTGGCTGTGAGGTATGGATTCTTTATGTGATTTGAAGTCATGAGAAAACCCAAGCACATATGGGCTAGCCTCTGCAGGGATTTGAAGAACTCATTTAATGCAAAGGATCCCTATTCTCACTTGATGGAGGTCAGGAACCTAAAACAAGAAGGCAAAAAAAATTCATCCACAATGACTTTTCTTTTGGCCATTTCGGTTTGGGAAGCAAATGGGATTTTTCTTTAGATCCATTGGGTGCTGAGAATCTAAGTCACAGCCTCACACAAGGACCAGAGACTGATTCAGACACATCCCATTCCAAAGCAATTAAGCAAGAGCCACAGGTGAAGCCCATTCATTTCCATATGAAAACAGTTTTCTTCAGGCTTCACAAAGGGTTGGCATGAGGCAAAGACCTTCCTGACATTCAGGATAATTGAATCAGAAGTAAGCAAATGGTCCAAGAAGGGTTTCTTCACTGAGACTTTACTGGTCACACTGATATCTGAGTTTTCTGAGATGCTCTCATTCTCTTCAGCTATCCAGTACATGGCCATTTCACAGAGCCTTGTGGTGTTACATATCTGGGACAAAAAACCATGAGCCTATTCTGTAGAGTGGCCAGAATTCACGAAGAAAAGAGTAACTTAAGAAGACAGTAAGTGTTGCCCATCCATAAGGCAAAGTGAAGTCCATTAATCAATTGGGCAGTATTAATGTGGGGAAGCTTTCTACTAGAGAAAACAAATCCATTGATGCATTCTCTTTTCTAATGTCTACAACCACGGATACAGTGGGATACACAGACATAGAAACACTCACAATGTCAAAGGACTTACTAGAAACAGTCCACTCCACACCAAAAAAAAAAAAAAAAAAAAAAAAAAAAAAAACGCCTTTCCTACCTATTCTCAGAACATGAGAAAAAACCCACAAACTCACACCCACAACGGCAAAGCCACCTCCTTCCCCCAAGTAGGTCTGTGACTATCCAGAGTGTCTTCTGACTGGTGGGCCATATTATGTTCCCCCGAAATGGCCTATCCTGTCTCAGATCTGGTCTCCTTGGCCAACTCTGTGAAGTTGTCAGGAGACAGCGGTGAGCCACTACCTGCTTTCTCAGGGAAGGTTCCTCTTCAGAGCTCTGCTGGCATTTGGCCATCCTCACATCAGTAGGTACCAAGAAAGACTGACTCTGTCCTTGGGAAAAGCAAACAAGTTAGCCCAATGGGACTAGGACTGGGTCTGGCTCTGGGTGCCTGGCTTCCTGGATCCCAAGTTCAGAGAATTCCATCACCAAGGAATTGAGGAGAGGTCACTTCCTTCAGGAACTGAATGAGGTCACTGCCTTGAAAACCACTTTGTCCTAACAGTTGCTTCCAAGGTTCCCATGAGATGGAGGCTGCCCCAACATCCTGTGACACATTCAGAAGTTAAAATGGAATATCAACCTTAGGCACCCGGGAACAGCTCTCCACACAGGCCTGGTTTTTTCCAACTTCTCTACAATAAGAAGAGAGAGGCTGATTTAGACCCATCAATTCATCCTGACCAGGTTGTTTGCCATGGAATATTTCTCTTGCTCTCTCAGGTCCTACATAGCTGCATAAATCTTCTCCAAGGATCATTTCTCCATGGATCTTTGAGGTTCTCAGAAGGGGGAAGATCACCTACATTCCTATATTGTAAGACCAACTCTGTCCCTGCTATTCTGTAAGTTATATTGAGGGAACAGTGTATTTTTAGGGTTAATAACATGTTTGATTTGGGTTACAAATCATTTTGCGAGATGAATAATGGTATTGGCAACCTTCGATATTCACAAGACTATATAGGTGAAATATAAGTATGAAAGCAGAAAATTAGGAAAGATTTGAAGCCCAGAAGGGAATTGGACCCTTAAATAGTATACTTAGCTTTGAGTTATGTGCTGCAACGTTGTCTCAGATAAATCAATATACAATGGCATAGGACCTTGTAACTTGGATGATTGAATGTTGAAGAGAACATCCAGTCAAAAAGTGATATTCGGTACGATGAGGAAGGTAGTCGTTAGGTTTAGAATGAAGAGTGAGTATAGGATTTGGACAAAAAGTTCTTTAGCAATAGGGTTTGGGTTAGAGAGTGAGTATAAATGTCAGCACATGTGAAGAGTCAGTCATAAAGATGAACTGGGGAAAATATGAGGGAAAGCAGATATCAATAAAGACATTAGGAAATCAAGCAAAGTACAAAGTGAGTGATAGGATTAGACATTTTCAACAGGCTTGAGGTTGAATATATAATCTTAGGAAGAAACAAATATGTAGTCACCAATAGGATTGACATTTGAGAGCATTAGGCAACCTGGACATTGATGTTTTTAGTAATCCATGCTCACTTTCCATTTAGGCATTGGTACAATTGAAAGTGTGACCTTTGCTTTTTGTGTCCAGAATATTTCTGTGATAAAATGTATATGTATATCACGTGACATGAGTATTTCTTCCACCATTTCCAGGAGCAATATTTTGAAGACATATAAATTTGTATTGGGGTACAAATAGGTATACCCTCTGTCTATGAATATAGCAATAACGCATGAATAGACCATACTGGGAATAAATAATATAACTGGATCCACTTTAAATAATTGATTGAATGGATATCTGAAAATATATAAGAAATGTTATAATGATACACAATCAATCATTCCAACCAGTTATATATCTAATGGTCATCTTAGGGTTATGTTTAATCATGAAGGGTGTGTGAGTTTTTCTTAAAAATTGATCATGGAAATCGAAAATAATATATTTGAAAAAAAGTCTCATGAAAAGACCAGTCAAGAAACATAGGGAAATACATGTGTTCTGGAGCAAGAAGTGATTGAAAGTGAAACAAATGCCTACAAATTTGCTAAGTAGTGGATGAAATATATATCCTATGATGTGCATAAACTGAAGAAATAGTAATGTACCAGTGTTGAATAATAATTAATGTCAAAATACACATCATGTCCCATAGGAATCTACTTGCATTGATGTTAAACTAGGTCAGTTAATGTAGAAATACTAGGATTTGTTTGCACCTTTCACTGAAGTTAGTTTTCAGTACTAGAAAACAAATATGTATTTCAGGTGGATGAATATTTCTGAGAATAATCTTGTGAAAAGTTGAATATTAATCCACATACATGAACATTAATGAATTTAGGGAGTGTATATAAGACACATATATTTCATATTTTGAAAAATCTGGAGATTTATTATATATATATATATATATATATATATATATATATACACACACACAAACAAAGACATTCAAAAGTAGAATTATATATGCCAATCGAATTTCACCATGAAAAATATATCATCCACAGATCCAAAAATATTCATTTTACTGAACATGGATTTATGTATAATGTTATTCAACTAGGAAGCTCACCATTCGCTTGAATTTTCAGTTCCAACAGCGTTTAGGTGGAGTGATCTCTTCTCACAATTTGTATCTGCAATGTCAGGCACCTCACAAAAATGTACGTGTGATATCAGGTAGGATTCTATATGTGCATATAAAAATTAATGTGCTGAATAGGTTACAGCGAAAGGGAGATAGGAATTCACATATTTGTTAACTTTAATACACATATAAAACAATTTCAATTAAAAAATGACTAGATTTATAACACCTACCATTTATCTTGCAAAAGGCAAGTCCAATATACACCATGCCTCCTCTGAACTGCTTGTATTTCAATTCCGTTTGGGTTATTATTCTCCATCATATTAGTATTTGTAGTTAGCATCTAGAAGGGTATGGGTTATTGTTAGGAATTCAGTATTTCAATTGGAAAATTGGAAAGTGAATCCAATGTGTATGCAATTATGTGCTGCACAATATTCTTCCCACTCTCATCCAGAACAATGGCTTGACATTACCTTCGCCCCAAGTAAGACACAATTAGAGAAGAAGAGTTAGAAATTCTGTGAATACATATCTGGAATGGAAAATGCTCAGGAGTTCACAACCTTGGAGGTGGTAGAGGATTTTCCAAAAGTAAGGGACAGGGTTGATCACCCAACATGATCTTTCATTAAAATTGTGCGCCATCTTGCCACAAAGCCATGAAAAGATAATTTTTGCTTTACTATAAATTACTGCAAATTCTTAACCTGCTTAGAATGCCTGACCATGTTTTGAACTCACCCAAGCCTGGATCTCTGACCAGATAATAGCCCTCTCTGAAACTTTAATGACACCTCATAAATATTCGCCTTCCCTGGCCAGACAACGACCCTCTCTGAGGCTCTAATGGTCCTCATAATTTCTGATGCTGGGGCCAGAAAAAAAAATGTAAACTACAATTAGTGTGATGCTTGTCAAAGTTCTGTTTTCTGTAACCCCCCTTTTGTGTAACTTTCTGGGCTATAAAGCTGGGCTGTAGGAAAGGTGGGGTTGCTGTCTTGTTCCCGCCATTTTGAGAGGGAGAGGCAGCCCGGCTGCTTGAAATATTAAGCTTGCCTTAATTTGATTTTAATTGGAGTCAGTGGTCTTTTCTTGTGTCCTGGACTAACATTTTGGAGTTCCCCAGCAATATGACCCGACCAGATCACAAAGCCAGACTGCTGGAAATTCTGAAGCTGGCCTATCCTCCAGGACTCCGGGCTGGAGAGCCAAGTTCCAAGGCCTTGGAATGAGCCTTCACTCGGTGGATCACTGCAGTGAACCATCGCACTAAAACTATTATAAAGCACCTGGTGGAGGAGGCCTTCATAGGTAAGAGGCGCCTTTAAAACATCTGATATCCGGTTAAGGGAGTACTCTTCTGATGACAGAGAGGTGGCCTGGGAAGTCTCACATATACTCCTGTCTGGGACAGTAATAGGAATCCTTCTTTCCTCTGTTCTGTTCTGTAGGGAATACCTCTGAAAGTGTAGAGAGGTGCCGACTGGCACGCAGGAGCTCCTACCCCGGAGCTTTAGCAAGACGCTGCATTGCTCCTCTGGTTTTCTGTTTATTCGCCGAGTTTCTGTTTTTGTGTGTTTTGTTCTGTGTTCTAAATGTTTTTTATTTGTTTGTTTTTGTGCGTTTTGTTGTGTGATTTCTGTGGTAAAAACTTAAGGATATTGGACGTGAAAATGGGTAATAAAACATGTAAGCCTGACACCCCTTTGGACTGTGTTTTAAAGAAATGTGATGCACTATACCCCCCTTTGTTAAGCAGGATGAGAGAAGCCCCTAGCTGGCTGTCTGGAGCACACCCACTGCAGAGGGCAATGCCTGCTGGGGACCTAATAACTGAGTATCTCCCAGGTTAACAAGTGAAACTCCTTTAAAACCCCTTGTCCCTCCAGATCAAGAGAGTCAGAACTTTGGACAGAGCCCCCTGTTTTTCTCCTTTGTTAGCAAAGCAGTAAACCTCCCTTTTACTTTTTCTCAAACCCTGTCCTTATATTAAATTGGTATTAATTGGTTTCAAGGTCCGGAACTGAAATTTAAGTTACGAATTTTGATACCCCCCCTGACCCCGGAATTTTTGAGAGCTGACTACTGAAATGTTAGGAGATTCAGCGTGCTTGGGGTGGAACTGAACCAGAGGAGCTAATCCTGTAAGTAAAAGACGGGACTGAGGGACTCCCAGCAGCTGCCGAAGTCCTGTTGCTTCAGTGAATTCCCTCCTTCCTTCCCTGCACTGTAAGTATTATGCCACCTCTGTCTTCTTAAAAAAGAGAAAAAGAAAAAGGAGACACTAAATGCAGTAAAGTCACCATGGAGACCTTTGATATTACATTTCAGGTTGCCCCTCTGTGAGAACATCTGATGCCCTTGTGGGGACATCTATCGTGCCACTGGTGTAGGAGATTTTTCTCTTATCTCCTGTTTTAAAGGCTTCTGTCCTGTCAGCCATAGTCTGGAGCTCCTTTCTGTCTGTCTTCTGTCTTTGTTTCTGGCCACTTAAGACATATGCAATAATGTGTTGATATTATAAATTGTTTCTTGGGAATGATCTTAGCTGAATGTGTGTCTAAATGATGATGTTTTATTGTATCAATATGGTATCTGAATGGGTTTTTGAAGCATTGCACAATCTTGCAGTTAAAAGTCGGGTTTAGGTAATTTTTTAGTTTCTGATTTCAGATAATTCATGCCAGAGAACTTAAATACTTAAAATGGAAAACTAAAGAATTCTACTTCCAAGTTGGCAAGTAACTTCCCAATCATTCAGTCTGTTTTTTCACCAATTTTTAATTGGGTAGCCTGGAAAAATGTCACAGTGTGTATCAGTGCATTAATTTGGACAAGGATAGTAAATCATAGTATGGTATCTGTTGACAAAACAAGATGTTAAGGTATAAAATTTTGTGAATTGTATCTTAAAATTGTATCATAATTTTCAACAACGTCACCTGAAAATTATGGTTAAAGTGCCTTAGGCCTGAGGTGTCTGCTCAGAATAGCAGTTTTGTCCAGCTCCTTCCAGAACTCAGCCAGGACTTATGTTGAAATGCAAATGAAGGAAGTCTGCAAGCTCAGTAGGAGACTGATCTGATGTCTCAGTGGGGAAAAAAAAGGTAACTTGTATGGTATTTACTAATTACTGGCCAGTCATTTTTTCTAGGACTCTCATTTTTTTCCTTAGATTCTGTATTTTTTTGAGCTCATTATTTTGATCCTACAGAACTAGGCTAATATTTTTCTCATCAGTTCTATCTTTGACCAACAGTGGAGTTCTATTGCAATGGAGATTTCACCTGCGAAAAGCTACAAGGCTTTTACTATTATTATTTGTGCACACTTTTGTTATGTGTTGTATGTCGATATATCCATATGTCTGTATATCATATATATGATATACAAATTAACATATATAAGGAGTGATCATTAAAAAAAGGAGCACTCATAAAAACAAATTTTAAAAAGTGGATTCAAAGATCTTTAATTCACGTGATTTAAATGGTTCACTTTAAATTTGGATAAACAAATAACAATAAATGTCTTTAAATTTAAGCTTACAAGTTTGTCTAGCTGCTCAAAAATCTAATAAAATATTAATGTCTATAAAATGTCTAATATGCCTTGGTTCTAGGACTTTTCCTTTAACAAAAAAAATGGTTTACACTGTTCACTACATTTCTCTAATATTTTGATAAATAACTGAAGTAAATTTTATATGGGATTACTCATTCATGAGTACTTTTGTTAGATATCTGATTGATTTAGTAAGGTGTGTATAAGTTTGTTCTAAAGTCTGAATAAGATTGTAAAAATCAGTCATGTGATAAAGCGACAAAAATTTCTTAAACAAAAGTTTACCCATAACATTGTGTTTATTAAGTTTTATTTTTCTAGAGAAAGCAACCATAAAAATTAAACAACTGATTAAATAAGAACTGTTATTTTAGAGAACTGTACTGCCATTTATTTAAAAGCTAAACTTGGTTAATGTAGAAACATCAATGTCATTTTGATGCTATTAATGTGCTCATATCTTCCAGGTATACAAGTCTGTAAGGTAGAAACTTTAAAGAGCATTACATCAAGCTGGTGTTCTAAAGTTGTGTGGTAAAAAAACAGAAATATATATATATATGGGATTTATTTACTTGTTATCAATAAGGTATTTAAAGTTTTATGTTACTTTTTACATTGGGGAAAAATTTAAATATATTTTTAAGTTAATGAGAGCCTAATCTATGTAAAGGTTAAAAACTTTCAGCCTTTCTTTAATTCATTTTTTAAATGTTATATCATATGGTGTTAGCTAATGTTCATGTGACCTCAAACAATTTATGTAAACTTTGTAAAATGATATTTAAAAAACAAAGATCAGCTTTAGAACTAAAACACTTAAGATTTGTATAGATCCCTGCCTTACCTGAGATAAGGCTCTGTGTCTCATCTTACAACATGTGAGAATAACTACGAAAGCAGTAGGTCAGATGTTATTTAATTTAAAGTGATGTTCAAAAGTTGTTTTTCTTTTTCTGTCAAGATTACTAGGATCTCAAACAGGGGATATGATGTATAACTCAGCCAAAAATTCAGGGTAGCTATTACACGAACTAAGTATTTTTACTCTTGTTCATTTTATTTTGTAATTTCCTTATAAGTGAACTAAAGATTCCCTGTTAGTGTTTTACAGAAGAGTTGCTTTTCGAACACAACATCAGTTAATTTAAGATAATAAGTCATCACCTACAAGACAGACAGAATAATACAGATCCCAATTAATAAAAAGATAAATAATTTTATATTATAGACATTAAAGCACAGTACTCTTAATATAAGGCTGTTAAAATTTATTTGCTGGATGTTTAAGATTAGGATTTAAAATTAAATTTAATTGAAAAGGGACAATAAAACCAATATTTGGCTCTTGCCCTCTGAGTCAATCTGTATTCAGGGAACAGGAGACTTCTCTAAAGAACTTTGCAACTCTGAGCCACATTACCTCCTGATCAGGAAGATTAATGAGACCACTGGAGAACAGAAAGCCAATCAGTGCATTTTCTACGAAGAAGAGAGTCATCAGAGAAGAGAGATATCTCTGATGCTTCCGAGGGAAGCCACATGGTCAAGCAAGACCTGGACTCACCTAGCGCAAATGGCACTAGCAGAACTGAGAAGCTGCTCTCAAGTTTCCCCAGGAATGACTCCCATAAAATCTCAGCTGACTGTTAACAACAGATAGAAACAAAAGTCAGTTTTACTGCTTCATCTTAAACTCTTAGCAAAGACAGATAAACCCAAAATACAGCCATTCCTGGGCATTTTAAATAATAATAGTAATGAAAATATTTTCACGTATACACTTTATGGTAGCCTCCCAAAATAAGTAAGACTGGAGGCTACAAAGAAGGATTCTCAGACAGCAAAGCCTGATGAGTATAAAAAGAGACTATCAAGAGGAGCTACCAGAGGCAGAAGTTTTTTGTTTAAGGCCTACAGATATTCCTAACCTACACAGGTAGGCTTGGTGTTTGCTAATACGATTATCCAGCCCTGACTAACAGAATTAAAGGTTTCTCTATTACACACAGAGGTCATACTAGTAAAAGGAATTTGCAAGATCAGATGACATTAAATTATTAAACTGTATCTTATGGGGTGGGACAACTGTGACACTAAAAGTTAAATATTAAGTTGAAAGTCCTGATAACTGGGGATATTAAAGACAGATGAGGGGACATCTATACAGGGACATGTTTCAGCTGCTGTAACATTTATTCAGTACTGATGGTTTTTGTTTCTCTCATAGAAGAACCCATCCCCAGATGACTTTACAAACTGTTCTACCACAACCAGACTTCAAAACGAGCTGACTTCTAAAAGGCAACTCATGTCCCTCACGCTGTTCCCCGTCATGTCACTCTCTCTCAGCTCAGAAGAACCAAAATGAGTGACGGCTCTCTTCTTACAACAATGGAGCCAAAAATAAATAGACTTTCATTTTAAGTAATTAATTAAGTCAGGTAAAATCAGGGAGACTGGATTTGTGTGAGTTCAAAAAATATGGAGACTTTTACCTGAGGTATTAAAATTCCCTCAGTGCTCTTCCCCTACCCTATCAAATATTTGAAAGGGACACATTAGAAAAGGGGGGAATGATAGACCCCACCTGATCTTTTATTAAAATTGGAAGCCATCTTGCCACAAAGCCATGAATAGATAATTTTGGCTTAAGTATAAATTACACCAAATTCTGAACCTGCTGGAATGCCTGCCCGTGGCCTTGAACTCACCCATGCCTGGCTTTCTGACCAGGAACAGCCCTCTCTGAAACTTTATTGACACCTCATAAATATTGGCCTTCCGTGGCCAGACAATGACCCTCTCTGAGGCTCTAATGGTCCTCATAAATTTTGATGTTGGGGCCAGCAAAAAAAAAAATAAATAAATAAAGTAAACTGCCATTAGTGTGATGCTTGTCAGAGTTCTGATATCTGTAACCCCCCAGTAGTGTAAAATTCTGGGTTATAAACCTGGGCTGTAGAAAAGTTGGGTGGCTGTCTTGTTCCCGCTGCTTTTTGAGGGAGAGGCCGCCTGGGCAGTGGAAATAATAAGCTTGCTTTAATTTGATTTTAATTGGAGTCAGTGATCTTTTCTTGCATCCTGGTCTAATAGGTAAACGCTATACAAACATGGAGCTCTGCCGGCCTAAAGACTTCTTTAGAAACTGCCACTGAGGATGGGCACTTCACATATATGTTGTTGTCAGGAGCTTTAGCTTCCTTTCTAATGAGACCATCAAAGCTGGATCTGCATCTCTGTGACCTGGAGGACATGGTTTCTTATTTTCCAAAGGACATGAGGCAGCAGTGCTGAATTCACTCTTTGTAGGTAAACTGTAGCCACTGAAGGCTAAGTGTCTCCTCGTGTGGACTGTGAAGCCATTTGGTCATCCTCCACTTTTCATGGTGTTTCTTGCTGCTGCACTGGGAGTTTGTTATTTGCTTCACGAAATACAAGGAATTCAGCTGGGACACAGTGATGGAGATAGGTCAGGGTCTGCAGGAGAATGCACCAACCAGGCTTCTATCCCACATAGCTTGTCCCCTTGACCATAGCACCTGATTCTGAACATTGTCCTGAAACGTCTCCATATAACAAGATGCCTTATATGGAGAGATTTCAGACATATAAGTGATTCCTGGCTGCACAATGTCAGCCACAAGCCATTTGGAAGTCAATGGCAGATCCACATGGCCCGACCACAGATGTTTTATCACACACCTGCACACCACAGCTCTGGGCCCACTGCTCAGCAGGCTCCAACATACTGGCATCTCTGTTCTACACCATTTTCATGAAACCCAGTCAATCAAGGCACTGTCTGATACACACTTCATCAGCAAGAGGACATTGAAAGGTTCTCCAGTGCCACCTGGTCATGAAAATTTCAAAAATTTCATGGTATTTACATAGCCATTTTTCAAGGATGATGTTGGAGAAATTGTGGGTTTCAATTCATTCAGGAACCATTAATGTTTGAGGAAGCACATTTCAAGGAAACTCTGGAGAACTCTCAGAGGCAAGGCTTCCCAAAGAGTGGCCAAAAAGACACATGAAGCCAGGCCCATTGAGGTCTACAATGTGAGGCCGATGTGTGTATTGACTCTCAACTATGGCTGCCAAGTCTTTCAGAATAAAATAATGTGATGCCCTGGCAGAGATTGACAATGCTCTGTGGAAAGCCAGCCTGGGTATTGATATCAGTTTCCAAAGGCAACTCTCATGCGTGGCCTCTTAAAATCCCAACACAATTCATGGCAATACTTCTCTGAGGTCAGTTCCAGAACTCAGTCTGTAAGGGGAATCACACCAGAGTTCAAGCCCAGGTGGACCTAGGCATCTCTTCCAACCACCACACAAATGACCACAATTAAAACCAAAACACTCCCAAATGGCCCTCATCTTCTTTCACATAGACACTCTTCATAACCTGTGGCTGGAGGTTTCCATGAGGGGCCAGCCCAAGACAGTTTTCCAAATAAGCTCCCTTGCTCCTCATTTGCCTAAAGTCAGGGTGGCTTGGACACCCTTCCTGTGAACCAATAGTGATCAAATAGTCTTGCTCTTAATACTGCTCTGCTTCTCCGATTTGAGGCCTACTGCCTGTCTGGTATAGATTCTTTATGTGAATTGGTGTCATGAGAAAACCCAAGCCCTTATGAGTTAGCCTCTGCACGGCTTTGAAGAACTGATTTGTCACAAAGGATCCCTATTCTCACTTGATGGAGGTCAGGAAGCTTTCAGAGGAAGGGGAGGGACTTCATCCACAATGACTGCACTTTTGGCCATTTTGGTTTAGGATGCACACTTGCAAACTTTCTTTGATCCATCAGGTGCTGAAAATCTAAGCCACTGCCTCACACAGGGCAAAGAGGCTGATTCAGCCACATCTCTTTCCAAAGCAATTAAGCAGAGAGCCACAGGTGATGCCCATTTATTTCCATTTGAAAACTGTTTTCTTCTGGCTTCAAAAAGGGGTGGCCTGAGGCAAAGATCTTCCTGACATTCAGGACAACAGAACAATAGGTAAGCAAAAGGCCCAAAGCAGTGTTTCTCCACTGAGACTTTAATGGTCACATGGCTATGTGAGTTTTCTGAGATGCTTCCATTCTCCTCAGCTATCCAGTACATGGCCATGTCACAGAGCTTGGAGGTGGTACATATCTTGGAAAGAAAACCATGAGGCTATTCTGGAGAGTGTCCAGTATTCAGGATGAAAAGAGGAACTTAGGAAGATAATAGGTGTTGCCCATTCATAAGGCAAGCAGCTCTTTATTCTTTAATTTGGCAAGATGAATGCTGGGAGGTTTTCTACTAGACAGGACACAACCATCGATAAATTCACTTTTCAAATGTCTACAAAAAGAAAGGATTGAGTGGGATACACAGACATAGAAACACTCGCGTTGTCAAACAACTTTCTAGAAACATTCCAGTGCAAACAAAAAAACCGCCTTTCCTACCTATTCTCAGAACATGAGACAAAACCACAAACTCACACCGACACCCACAACAGCACCTTTTTCCCACAAGTATGTCTGTGACTATCCTGAGTGTCCTCTTACTGATGGGCCATACTATGTTCATCCAAAATGGCCCGTCCTATCTGAGACCTGGTCTCCTTTGCCAACTCTTTGAAGTTGTCAGGAGCCATGGTTGAGCCACTACCTGCTTCGTCAGAAAAGGCCCCTCTTCAGAGCTCTCCTGGCATTTGGCCATCATCACATAAGTAGGTACCAAGAAAGACTGACTCTATCCTTGGTAAATCCAAAGAAGTGAGACCACTGGGACTGTGACTGGGACTGGCTCTGGGTGCCTGGCTTCCTGGATCCCAAGTACAGAGAGTTCCATCACCAAGGAAGTGTGGTAGGTCACTTCCTTTACGAACTGAATGAGGTCACTGCCTTGGCAACCACTTTGTCCTAACAGTTGCTTCCATGGTTCCCATGAGATGGAATCTGCCCATACTTCCTGTGACACTTTCACAAGTTAGAATGGTACATCAACCATAGGCACCCGGGAACAGCTCTCCACACAGGCCTGGTTTGTTCTATTTAATGTACATTAAGAAGAGAGAGGCTTTCATACACATCCCTTCATTTTGACCAAGTTGTTTTACATGGAAGTTGACTTTTGCTCTCTCAGGTCTTTCATAGGTGTCTACATCTTCTTCAGGGATCATTTCTGCATGGAACTTTGAGGTTCTCATCAGGTTGAAGATCCCCTACATTCCTGTATTGTAAGACCAACAATGTCCTTGTTCTTCTGTTAAGTTAGATTGAGGAAATATTGCATGGTTAAGGTTAATAACAGGTTCGATTTGGATTAGGAATCATTCTGCATGATGAATAATGGTATTGGGAACCTGCGATATTTACAAGAATATACAGGTGAAATATAAGTATGAAAACAGAAATCTAGGTAATATTTGAAGTCCAGAAGGGCATTGGGTGGCCTGGACACCCTTCCTTTGATCAAGGAGTGATCAAATAGCCCTGCCGCTAAAACTTCCCTGCTTCTCCAATTTGAGGCCTACTGACTGTCAGGTATAGATTCTTTATGTAATTTGGAGTCATGAGAAAACCCAAGCACCTATGGGCTAGTCTCTGCAGGGCTTTGAGGAACTCAGTTGACCCAAAGGATACCTATTCTCACTTGATGGAAGTCAGGAACTGAAAAGGTTTTTCGAACGTCGGAGGAAAAGACCACCAAGAGACTGTCTCATGCCACAGCAAATGGTTTATTGGGGGTCCAGCAGGCTGGGGCTCAAAGCTCACTTCAGAGGAGCAAAGAACAAAGAGCCCTGAGAACAACTTGAGAAGAGATTATATAAAATCTTTAGAGAGTGCAGGGACTTTATATACATCATAGCCTCCTTTAGCAAATTATCATATACTGCAGGAAAATCAAATAACAACTCTAAAACATGATTAGCACATTCATTGATGGGAACAGTGCGGGCAGGGGGTGATTGGTCAGGCCTGAGAATGGGTATACATTTAAACTGATTGCTTGAAGCCCTGAGATGTATACGTGCTGAGATGCACGGTTTCTGGGAAGGGGTTGTTAAGTAACTAGGTGGTCAGGGAAGATTTCAACACATCTAATGGGCATTTCCGGGAATTGTCTTCACTGACACAGGAATTTCAGGTTCTGAGAGCAGCTTGTAAACTTTATAAAACCTGTTTCTATAAGTTTCAATTTTAATTTCTTTAATTCTTTCATTTCCCACTCCTTTTTCTGACTACATTTAATCTTAAAAGTAATGAATCATAAATATTTCGGGGTCTCACATTCTATTTCTGCCAGTGAAGTGTATTTCTGTCTGATTACCATGAGTTTTACCTGCCCAATCTGAGCCTGGAGAAAGGAAACTATGCGGTTAAACAAACAAGGTCCCACAGTTAGCAACACCAAAAGCATGATCAGGGGTCCAGCTAAGGATTATAGGAGTGTAGTTAACCAGGGGGACTGGGTAAACCATGACTCAAACCACACTTGTTGAATCTCCCTTTCTCTCTGGTGCTCTTCAAGGCATTTTATCAACTTACTCATGGATTCTTTTACAACTCCAGTATGGTCAGCATAAAAACAGCATTCTCCTCTCAGTAGAAAACAGAGGACCGCCTCCCTCATGAAATGGAGGTCTAATCCTCGCCTGTTCTGTAAAACAACTTTTGAGAGAGAGGTTAAGGATTCCTGCAAAACTGTGATGGTGGTCTCTAATGTCTTCAAGTCTTGATTTATTGCTGTTTCTAATCAGGCCATTTGTTGTGACCCATGGATCATATCAGCTGTTCCGATACCCACTCCTGCAGCAGCTCCTATCTCCAATAGGATGGATAAAGTAAGGGACACTGGCTCCTGGCAAAATCGGGTTCTTTGTCTCCCTAGTAGACCTTCAATTCAAATGATTCTGAAACATGATAGAGCACCCTGGGGAGTATCTGCACCATTACACAATAATTTACAGAGCTGTCAAATACCTGGGCTGAAATGCAAGGAGTTCTGACTGTGTGGAGTTCAGTACCATAAAGGTTCCTTTAATTAGTTCTCAGGGGGAGGAGTCAGCTGTACTCTGGACTGGGGAAGTAGGCAAAGACGAAAACTGTGAAGTATGAGATGGTAGAGGGGTTTTGGTAGATCTAGGCATCGGAGGTTTAGGAGGCTTAATTCCTGACTTGAGGGGATTGGGCCCTATTGCTGTGGGATTTTCTTCCTTTTTAAGCAGGATGGTGAAACAGAGACCAAAGTCATAACCAGGGCCATTAATATAGAATCGCATTCCCCAAGTATTTCCCATAGGCCATGTTGTTCTGAAGTAGCCCCTTCCTTTTGAAGTGAAAGTTATATTGAGGGGGTAACATAGACTATTTTTTCCACAGTGAGTTGTTGACACCACTTGTATAGCGGCACATTTATTGGGATCAATCCAGGTGTCATTTCATCCTACCTGAATCATACTGTCTGGGGAGTTTGGGTTCCACAATGCAGCTCCCGTGTGTTCACAACCCCAAGATCTACAATAAAAGTCACTGGGTCCTGCAGAGGTTTGGGCCTGTTTGCGACTTCAGAAATCAGCTGGGCACACTTAATAAACAAGACTGGCTAATTTACACCTGAGCTGGGGGAGATGACATCCATAATTCATGGCGTATGTTGGTCTATGTTGCCCTGGTTTGGGTTTGAGTGGGATCTGTGTGGGGTCCACTATGTCAGGGAGATCCCAGTCAGAGAGGCCTATGGCAAGCTGACAAATGTCCGGGTGGAGAGATGGCCACCAAGTCCATAAGAGGGCTGTATGTGAAATAGGCCACACTACTTGCCCAGTAGGATTTATAACTTGCCATTGTTGCTGAACAGGCTGATGGGGATTAGGGCTGCTTGTGGTCAGGGGAAGAATCTATAGCCATACCCACACCACGGACATGCAACTTGAGAGGGTTACCAGTCTGTTCCAGTTTCCAGCCAGAGTCTGGACAGGGCACAGGATTGAGATGGGAGGCATGTATCCAGGAAGTGATCCCATCCACTTTCACCACTGTAGGTGTTATAAGCAGTACCTGGTATGGTCATTTCCAGCTGTGTTCCAGGGAAGATACCTGATGCTGTCTCACGTAGACGAAGTCTCCCACTTGATATCGATGTGGAGTTTCCTCTCCAGGCTGATAAGCAGTGGCCAACTGTTTCCACAGGTATTGCTGGGTGCTGGGTTTGTTCAAGGGCTTTGAGTCTTTCAAGCAAGGGGGTGTGAAAGGAATCATTAATCTCAGGGGTTAGGTCCCTTACTGGAGGAGGGTCACCATAGAGAATTTCATAAGGGGTGAGGTTACACAAAGAGGCGGAGGGGTATTTCTTGCACGAAAAAGTGCATGAGGGAGGAGCATAGTCCAATTTTTTATGCCGGTCTCCAAGATTAATTTCGTTAAGTCTCTTTGATGGTTCTATTCATTATTTCTATATGTCCTGAGCTCTGGGGTCTATAAGCACAATATAACTTCCAATTAATCCCCAGGGTCCTGGAAAATCCCTGACTTACCTTGGCCATGGATGCCGGTCCGTTATCAGACCCTATTACCTTAGGCAGGCCGAACCTTGGAAAACTGTCTTCTAGGATCTTTTTGACCACCATCTGAGCTGTTTCTTTCTTCATCGGGAAGGCTTCGACCCATCCTGAAAAAGTATCTACAAAGACTAGGAGATATTTAAGTCCATACCTTGCTGGCTTAATTTGAGTAAAGTCCACTTCCCAGAATTGTCCTGGTCTGGTTCCTCGTATGCGCATCCCTGCAGGACTCTTGGATGGGAAAGTATTAAGTAATTGGAAGATTTGAAAAGCTCTAGTCACCAGCTCAGCTATTTTTTTCCTCTGTGAGTCAGTCAATAATAAGTGCTTTATTCGGTCCTTTAAGAGTGCTTATAACTTCTTTGAGCCTAAGTGGTTGAGCTGGTGTACATCTTTGACATAAAGGTGGGCTTTTTGAAATTGTAAACTTGGCTCTGTAGGGTCCCAGAGTTCTCTATCTGTCTCCTCAGATGATAAGTTGCCTGAATGTTCCGGGGCGGCCAAGTCTCCTGATTTTTGTTCCCCCCGGTGTGAAAAAAGTTAACAGAGTCACTCCGTTTAGGGCTGCCAATTAAACTTCCTCATGTGCCCTTCAGTTTCCAACTGCCACGGGATTGTTTCTCTTCTGGTGCCCTGGACAGTGCACTATAGCTAGTTCCTTATGGCCCTGCACTGCTGAGCGAAGGTGGAGGATCTCATCTTTATTCTTTTTTTCTTTCCCGGCAGAGGTTAATAGCCCCCATTGTTGGTAAATAGTCCCGTGCATATGAACAGTGGCAAATGCATAGTGGCTAACAGTTTATATGGTGGCCCTTTTGCCTGTTGCTAGTTCCAATGCTTTCATAAGGGCAATCAGTTCTGCTTTTTGGACTGATGTCCCTTCTGGGAGACCAGAGTATCAGATGAAATTAGTTTTGCTAACTGCTGCTGCTCCAGCCCGCTGCTTACCATCTTGGAGGAAGCTGCTGCCATCCATAAACCATACGACTTCAGGGCGAGGCAATGGCTGATCCTTCAAGTCTTGTTGTATACTGGTTTCCTTGCCAGTATGTGTTGACACTCATAAGTGACGGGTCCTGATGATTCTTCTGGCAGCAGTGTAGCTGGGTTGAGTGGAGCAGGGGGTCCCAGTGTTATTCTGTCTTTGTCAAGTAAGAGGCTCTGGTAGTGGTTTATTCTGGAGTTTGATAGCCACCTCTCTGGAGGCTAACAGATCATGCTCTCCAGGGCATGGGGGGATATAATGGTTAGCTTCTGTCCCAACGTTAATTAATGAGCATCTTTTATTAGAAGGGCTGCCGCTGCTATAGCACTTAAGCAATGGGGCCACCCGCTAGCCACTGGGTCCAGTTTTTTGAATAAATACGCTACCGGCTTTTTCCAAGGTCCAAAAGACTGAGTGAGCACTCCCCGTGCTATTCCTTTCTTTTCCTCGATGTAGAGAGTGAAGGGTTTTCTACATCTGGGAGTGCTAAGGCCGGAGCAGATAGCAGCATCTTTTTTTGACATTATCAAAAGCTTGTTGGTGCTCAGGGGTCCATTGGAAGTGGGCATCCCCCTTTACCAGCGGGTATAAAGGGGCAGCCAAAGATGTTAACCCAGGAGTCCATAACCTGCAAAAGCTGGCAGTCCCAAGAAACTCTCTGAGTTTTCTCTTATTAGATTGGGGCAGTATCTGCACAACAGTTTTTTTTTCTGGGCTCAGGGAGCCATCGTTTGCCACCCCTGAGAGAATAACCCAGGAAGATTACTTCTTGCTGACAAATTTGGGCCTTTTGGCAGAAGCCTTATATCCAAGCCGAGCAAGCTCGAATAATAGTGCTTGGGTCCCAGACTCATAGGTCTCCTTGGTGTCGGCTGCCAGTAGAAGATCATCCACTATTGGAGTAGGGTGACTTCGGGGTGTGCAGTTTTGAAGTCATTGATGTCTCTGTGGAGGGCTTCATCAAAGAGAGTGGGGGATTTTTTGAACCCCTGTGGGAGTCTAGTCCAGGTTAGTTGGCCAGATGTTCCAGGTTCTGGGTCTATCCACTCTAAAGCTAACAGCAACTGACAGTACTTATGTAGAGGCGAGCAGAAGTAAGCATCTTTTAAGTCCAGCACAGTGTACCATTTCCGCTACAGATTCAGAGTGCTAAGCAAATTATATGGATTGGGTACTGTGGGGTGAATGTCCTGCACTCTGTTGTTGATCTCTCTTAGGTCTTGAACAGGACGGTAGTCCCCAGTTCCTGGCTTTCTTACTGGTACCGGGGGGTGTTCCAGGCTGATTGACAGGGCCTTAGGACCCCAAGAGCCAGGTATTTATGAATATGGGGCCTTATCCCATCCTTAGCTTCTTTGCTTAGAGGATATTGTTTAACACTAATTGGAGACGAAGAGGCTTTTATTTCTACTACTATTGGAGGTTGTTGATGGCTAGACCTAACCCAGCAGTTTCTGCCCAGGCATTAGGATAATCTTTTATCCATTTATGGGGTAGTTTGCCTGTTTGATTAGTCCTATGGGGCGCAAAGAGTTGATGTTCATCTTCTACGGACATAGTCAAAGATGTGACTATGGGAGTTTATACTGAACGCTATAGAACCTCCACTTGGGGACCATTAGGTTTAAAGGTTATTCTAGTCCGGAGTTTGGTAAGCAGATTCCTGCCCATCAATGGGGCCGGGCATTCTGGAATTACTAGGAAACAGTGGTGGACTTTTCCCTTTCCGAGGTCCATGTTCATCTTAGTTGTCCAAGCCCGATATCTACTGCCATTAGCCCCTTGAACTAGGGACCATTTAATTGATAGGGGGCCAGTGAAGTCTTAAGGGCTGAGTATACTGCTCCTGTAATCACTTCAAAGTTCACTGTGTTCCCCTCAACTTCAAATGTTACTATGAGCTGGGGAAGGGGATCTGAGCCCCGAATTTTCTAGTCCTCTTCTAGAGTCAGCACGGCGGGCTGGCGTGGCTGCTTCTTTTGGGGGCACTCTTTGGCCCAGTGTTCTTTTTTATTACAGTGGGCACATTGATTTGAGGCCAGGGGCAGCCTTTGGCGTGGGCCCAGGTAACCCTTTATGTATCCCTGCTTTTTAACTTCTGGCCTATTTGCTGCTGTGACCCGAACCTTAGGCAATGCTTTACTCTGCCATTTGCTTCTTTCCTCCTTCTTTTGTTCCCTTTCCTTCTCTCTCTCCTCTATTCCCTTTCCTCCTCAGTTTCTCTCTTATAATATGCTTTCTCAGCTTCTCTGACTAAATCTCTTAAGGTCATATCTTATAATCCATCTAGACGTTGTAACTTTCTCTTAATATCTAGGGCAGTCTGCTCGATAAAGGCCATTGCAACAGATGCCTTTTGGTCTTCTGCCTGAGGATCAAAAGGAGTATATTTCCTATAGGCTTCCATAATTCTCTCCAGAAACATAGAAGGAGACTCATTAGGCCCTTGGATAATCTCTCTTACCTTGGACAAATTAGTCGGCCCTCTGGCGGCCGCTCAGAGACCCACTATTAGAGAACGGCGATAAGTGGACAGATGCTACCTACATTTAAAGGTGTTGGGGTCCCAGTTGGGTCGGTTCATGGGCCCGTAGGGATGGAGAGGGAGCATCACAGGGGCTTCCAAGTTTTCTATTGTCCATCTCCTGCGGGTTTTTTTAGGTGGCCCAGCTTCCTTCAGGGGAGCAGGGGCTGCTGCTGCTGCGGGGAAGTCCCCTGGAGGGCTTGGGTCTGGCCCAATTGCCTCTAGCGGCGGAGAGGCTGAGTCAGCGGTGGGAGGATCATCTGGAACATGTTGTGGGTTGGGGAGCGAGGGTAGAGGATAAGGAGAGAGAGGAGTGTCCAGTCTTGTGACTCAGAATGGAGGGAAGAGGGGGAGGAGCAGAATGTTGGAATGATAGGATCGTGGGGCAAGGGGTATATGGCTGTTGATCTGGGTGGCCACGTGGACCCGGTGAAAGACAATATCTCTGACTTTTCGGATTAGAGGGAAGTGGAAGGATTCTTCTGGGGGCCATCCGACTCCTAGAATGGGCCATTCTGAAGCACAGAGAGTCTGCCAGGTCCGGCATTTTACTGAAAAAGAAAGATTCTTGGTACTTGAGCGGACATCAGTCCAATGATCAAGGTTAAGGGACAGAGGCATGGAAGTGCTTTGTCCCATAATGTCCCATAATGGGAGTTACTCAAACAGGGACAGTGAATACACAAACATGACACAGACAAAGACAAACAGTAAACGTTTAACATGAGTCCAAGACAAAGATTAGAACTGAGTAACTGGCAAAACATGATGGGTTAGAAAATAAAGACAGACAGTAAACTCAACATGAGTTCCTGACAATGAACAAAACTGAGTAGCCAGCAAAACCTGATGGGCTGGAAAACCGAATCGTGAAGCAAAAAATAACCGAGTTGAGGAAACTACTAATCCTCTATTTCCCGAGTCCTCTGGAGTGTCCCCCAGGGACGTGGCCTGTGGCTCTGTGACACATCTGTCAGCCACCGTCGCAGAGAGCTAATGTTCTTCACCGACAGCCATTTTGCCAAGCCCTAACCTGAAACCTGAAACCAGAAAGAGGCACCTTACTTACTCTGAAAGGAGTCCGTTGGGGTCTTTTTTTCGTCACTGCTGGATTTCTCAGCTAGGGCCTCCAGATGAAAAGGTGGGCCGAACGTCGGAGGAAAAGACCACCAAGAGAAATTCTCATGAAACAGCAAAGGGTTTATTGGGGGTCCAGCATGCTGGGGCTCAGAGCTCACTTCAGAGGAGCAAGGAACAAAGAGCCCCGAGAACAACATGAGCAGATTTTATATACATTCTTTAGAGAGGGCAGGGACTTAACATACATCATAGCTTCCTTTAGCAAATCACCGTATACCTTGGGAAAATCAAATAACAACTCTAAAACATGATTTGCACATTCATTGGTGGGAATAGTTCAGGCAGGGTGTTATTGGTTAGCCCTGAGAAGGGGTATACATTTAAAATGATTGGTTGAAGCCCTGAGATGTATATGTGCTGAGCTGCACGGTTTTTGAGAAGAGGTTGTTAAGTAACTAGGTGGTCAGAGAAGATTTCAACACACATCTAAAGGGCAGTTCCAGGAATTGTCTTAACTGCCACAGGAATTTCAGGCTCTGAGTGCAGCCTGGATACTTTACAGAACCTGGTTCTTTACGTTTCAATTTCAATTTCTTTTATTCTTTCAGAACCTTACAAAGGAAGGCGAGAGACTTCATCAACAATGACTGCAATTTTGGTCATTTTGGTTTTGGAAGCAGACATGGGATCTTTTTTTAGATCCTTACGGTGCTGGTAATCAAAGCCACAGCCTCACACAGGGCCAAGAGGCTGATTAAGACATATCCCATTCCAAAGCAATTACTTCTCTGAGGTCAGTTACAGAACCCAGTCTCTGAGGGGAATCACATCAGAGTTCAAGCCCAGGTGGACCCAGTCATCTCTTCCAAACTCCACACAAATGACCACAATTAAAACCAAAACACTCCCCCAAGCCCCTCATCTTCTTCCATATATACATTCATCATAACCTCTGGCTGGATGTTTCCATGAATGTCACAGCCTAAGAGAGTTTCCAAAATAAGGTCTCTTTCCCTTCATTTGCCTAACCACAGGGTAGCCTGGACACCCTTTCTGTGAACCAGGATTGATCACATAGGTCTGCCGTTAATACTGCTCTGCTTCTCCAATTTGACGCCTACTGACTGTCAGGTATAGTTTCTTCATGTGATTTGGAGTCATGAGAAAACCCAATCATCTCTGCAGGGCTTGAAAGAACTCATTTGTCCCAAAGGATCCCTATTCTCACTTGATGGAGGTCAGGAACCTAAAAGAGGAAGGTGAGAGACTTCATACACCATGACTGATCTTTTTTGCATTATGGTTTTGGATGCACACATTGGATTTTTCTTTAGATCCAACTGGTGCTGAGAATCTAAGCCACTACCTCACACAGGGCAAAGAGGCAGATTCAGACACATCCCTTTACAAAGCATGTAAGCAAAGAGCCACAGGTGATGCCCATTCATTACCATTTGAAAACAGTTTTCTTCAGGATTCACAAAGGGCTGGCCTGAGGCAAAGACCTTCCTGATATTCATGGCAACAGGCAAATAGGTTAGCAAAAGGCCCAAAGCAGGGTTTCTCCACTGAGACTTTACTGGTCACACTGATATCTGAGTTTTCTGAGATTCTCGCATTCCCTTCAGCTATCCAGTACATGGCCATGTCACAGAGCTTGGAGGTCGTACATATCTTGGACACAAAACCATGAGCCTCTTCTGGAGAGTGGCCAGAATTCAGGAAGAAAACAGGATCTTGGGAAGATAGTAGGTGTTGCCCATCAATAATGAAACCTGCAATCCATTCCTAAAATGGGCAGGATGAATGCTGGGAAGCTTTCTACTAGACAGGACACATCCATTGATGAATTCTTATTTCTAATGTTTTCAACCACGGACACAGTGAGATACACAGACATAGAAACACTCACCTTGTCAAACGACTTTCTAGAAACAGTCCACTCCTAACCAAACATACTGACTTTCCTACCTATTCTGAGAACATGAGACAAATCCACAAACTCACACCCACATTCACAAAGGCCCCTCCTTCCCCCAAGTGAGTCTGTGACTTTCCAGAGTGTCCTCTGACTGGTGGACCATACTATGTTCCCCCGAAATGGCCTGTCCTGTCTCAGATCCGGTCTCCTTGTCCAACTCTGTGAAGTTGTCAGGAGCCTGGGCTGACCACTACCTGCTTTCTCCGGAAAGGCCCGTCTTCAGAGCTCTACTTGCATTTGGCCATCCTCAAATCATTAGGTATCAAGAAAGACAGACTCTGTCCTTGGTAAATCCAAACAAGTGAGCCAACTGGGACTGGGACTGAGACTGGCTCTGTGTGCCTGGCTTCCTGGATAACAAGTTCAGGGAGTTCCATCACCAAAGATGTGACTTAGGTCAATTCCTTCAGGAACGGAATGAGGTCACTGCCTTGGCAACCACTTTGTCCTAACAGTGGCTTCCAAGGGTTCCTTGAGATAGTGGCTGCCCCTACTTCCTGTGGCACTTTCACAAGTTAGAATGGTATATAAACCATAGGGACTGAGGAGAAGCTCTCCACACAGGGCTGGTTTGGTCCATCTTCTTTATATTAAGAAGAGAGAGGCTGATTCAGACACATCGTTTCATCCTGACCAGGTTGTTTGCAATGGAAGATGACTTTTGCTCTCTCAGGTCCTTTATATCTGCCTACATCTTCTCCTGGGATCATTTCTGCATCAACCTTTGAGGTTCTCAGCAATTGGAAGATCACCTACATGCCTGTATTGTAAGACCAACTCTGTCTATGCTCTTCTGTAAAGTTAGATTGAGAGAACAGTGTATGGTTAGGGTTAATAACATATTCTATTTGGGTTAGGCATCATTCTGCGGAATGAATAATGGTATTGGGAACCTGCAATATTCACAAGAATATATCAGTGAAATATAAGTATGAAACCAGAAAATCTAGGTACGATTTGAAGCCCTGAAGGGCATTGGGCCCTTTAGTGGGATACTTAGCTTTGAATTATGTTCTGCACAGATGTCTCAGATAAATCGATATGCAATGGCATAGGACCTTGTACCTTGGATGATTGAATGTAGAAGAGAACATCCAGTCAAAAATGAATAGTCCGTAGGATTAGAAAGATAGTCGGTAGGTTTAGTAAAAAGGGTGAGTATAGGAATCGGACCAAAAGTTCATTAGCAATATTGTTTCGTTTAGAGAGTGAATGTAAATATTAGCACATGTGAAAAGTCATTCACAATGATGAACTGGAGAAAATATGTAGGAAAAAGATATCAATAGAGACATTAGAAAATCAGGCAAAGTATAAGGTGAGTGATAGGATTAGACATTTTCAACATGGTTGAAGTTGAATGTATAATCTTAGGAAGAAACAAATATGTAGACACCAATAGGATTGACATTTCAGAGCATTAGGCAATCTGGACATGGTTGATTTTAGTATTCCATGCTCACTTTGCATTTTGCTTTGGTGAAAGGTTAATACAATAGGTACTTGTCACTTCCTGTTTTTCTGTATGCTTAACAAAACACTGTTGAAATCTTGAGAACTGTTTGCTAATTTTGTTCCCAGAATGTGCTGTCCCCAACTGCCAAACTGCAGAATGTACTCCCTCACCTGGTTGCATGCAAACCACCCACTCGCCCTGACCCATCAAAAATTTCCTTCCATGCCCTCTCCAAGAAAAGTATATAAGCTCTCTTTAAGCTGTTCTCAGGGCTCTCTACTCTTGTCATGTGAGCTCTTAGCCCCAGCATGCTGGACCCCCCAATAAACCGTTTACTGTAGCTGAGTGAAAATGGTATACTCTTCTGGAATTAAAAGATGCTTTCTTTTGCTTGACTCTGCATAAAGATAGTCAGTTTCTGTTTGCTTTCGACTGGGTAGACCCAGAAACTGGAACGTCTGGTCAACTAACTTGGACTAAACACCCACAGGGGTTCAAAAATTCCCCCACTCTCTTTGATTCAGCCCTCCACAGAAATCTCAACAACTTCAGAACTACGCACCCCAAAGTCACTCTGCTTCAATATGTGGATGTCCTGCTAATGGCTGCCAACACCAAGTAAAACTGTGAGTTTGGGACCCAAGCACAATTATCTGAAATTGCTGAACTCGGGTATAGAGCTTCGGCCAAAAAGGCCCAAATTTGCCAGCAAGAAGTAATCTTCCTGGGGTATTCCATTAGGGGCGGTAAATGATGGCTCACTGAGCCCAGAAAACAAACTGTTGTGCAGATACCACTGCCATCTAGCAGGGGACAACACAGAGAGTTTCTTGGGACTGCTGGCTTTTGCAGGTTATGGATACCTGGGTTTGTGTTCTTTGCGGCTCCTTTATACCCTCTGTTAAATGAGGATGCCCAATTCCAATGGACCCTTTAGCACCAGCAAGCTTTTTATAACATTTAAAACACTGACACTGAACTCCTCAACTTCACTGAGCCCAGCCTGCAATTTCAGAAAGCCCTACACTACATTAAAAATGTACATCAACTTACTCACCTTGGTTCAAAGAAACTGCAGGCATTCCTGAAGGATCAGGAACAGAGATTTCGACTAACTCACTCACAGTGAAAGGAAATAACTCACAAAAGCCTGTAGGTTCTGTCAATTGGTTAAGGCTTACACTTCCAAGCTTCCTGCAGGAAAGCACCTACGAGGAACCAGACCAGGACAATTCTGGAAAGTGGACTTCACTGAAATTAAGCCAGCAAGGTATGGACTTAAATATCTCTTAGTCTTTGTAAATACAATTTCAGGATGGATTGAATCCTTTCTCACAAAAAAAAGAAAAAAAAAAAAAAAAAAACAACCGCTGAAACGGTGGTCAAGTACATCCTGAAAGATATTTTTCTAAGACACGGCCTGCCTAAGGTAATAGGGTCTGTTAATTGAACGGTGTTCATGGCCCAGGTGAGTCAGAGCTTAGCCAGGACCCTGGGGATTAATTGGAAGTTACGTTGTGCATATAGACCCCAGAGCTCAGGACAGGAAAAAAAAATAAATAGAACCATTAAAGAGACCTAAACGAAATTAAGCTTAGAGACCGGCATAAAAGATTAGAGTATGTTCCTGCCTTATGCACTGTTTCATGCAAGAAATACTTGCTTGACAGACTAAAAGCTCTTGAAAGAACTCAGTGATACCTGTGGAAACAGCTGGCCACTGCCTACCACCCTGGGGACGAGGGGACTCCACATGGATATCAAGTAAGAGACTTCGTCTACATAAGACGACATCAGGTGTCATCCCTGGAACCCGGCTGAAAAGGACCATACCAGGTGCTACTTATAACACCTACAGTGGTATATGTAGACGGAATCACTTGCTGGATCCATGCCTCTCATCTCAAGCCTGCGCCCTCTCCAGACTCTGGCTGGATACTGGAAAAGAGTGGTAACCCTTTCAAATGGTGTATTCACCAGGTGGATAAGGCTATAGATTCTCCCCTTGGCCACAAGTAGTCCTAATGCTCATCAGCCCGTACAGCAGCGATGGCTAATCACAAATCCTACTAGACAAGAAGTATGATCTATCTCGCATACAGCCCCCTTAGGGACCTGGTGGCCATCTCTCCACCCAGATATTTGTCAGCTGGTTATAGGTCGTTCCTATTGGGATATCCCTGAAGAAGAGGATCCCACTAAAATTCCGTTAAATGCCTTCTGTACCATAGATAATGGAAACAAACATTATGGATGTAGGGACACACGAGCCAGATGCAGGTTGGCTAGCCTAGATTACTATGTTTTCCCGGCGGACTATCAAAACCACAAACAGCCATGGCTGTGTGGGGCAAAAGCCGACTTCTTCTGTAAGTCATGGGGATGTGAGCATACAGGGGCTGCCTGGTGGAATCCAAACTCCTCATCAAATTCAGTACACAGCATTGACCATATTACCAATTAGACAATCAAAACTGATGGCCCCCAGATGGGTCTCTAGATCCTCAAATTCTGTGTGACCTTTTTAACTTCTGCAAGTGCTCAAAAGGGTGAAAGGAGATTCCCCTATGGGCAGGCCAATTCCCTCCTTCTCTCACATCCTGAACTATGCTTCTCCAATAGATCCTCACCCTCTGCCTTCTGCTCCAGAATCTCTGCTGTCACTCCCACCTCAGCAACCTGATTTCTCCCCTCCAATTTCTAGATCAAAACCCAAACCTCGGTTCTCAGACAATTGCCCCCTTGCTGAGGTAGCAGGTAGTGAGGCACCCCTCCACCAACTCACTCCTCTCTTCTTCTGTCAGTGCCCGCACCGGGTCCCACCAGGCCCTCTTACCAGCTATACCAAAGCTCAAACCAGTTGAGGAGAGCCCTCAGAACCCTATCCAAGATGTAATAAAAATGGCTTTTAAAGTTGCTTTGTCATCACTGAAAACAGCTTACTAAGAATTTAAAGTCCCTCAGAGACTTTTTGGGATACTCACTCCCGTCTTCCCCTCTGCTCTACCTGTTCTACTGCTCACGATTTTGTTGCTAGGAAAATCCCAAACCCCTTTCTCATTATTCTTTTACATCTCTCCTTTCTCATACACAGATCCATGTAGCTGCTCTCCCCCCCGCCTTCCCCATCTTTCCCCTCTGTAAAAGGCCCACAAAAAAGTCTTAACTGACCTTCTCCAAAATTCTTCACCAAGTCTGACTTTAGGACTTTCAGCAAAAGAGTCCCTATAAAAGAGTTCAATGTAGACAAACTTCCTCTTTTCATGTTGCCTGTTCTACTTGGCAACTGGCTGGAAAAATCAGCACTCCTAAGCTAGACAGCCCCTTACTAATTTTTCACAAAATATGTGAACAAGGCCTCTGGCCTTGAGCTGGGGCTTCACAGGGATGGCTACATTTGTAAGATAAAGAAGTTACCAACTGGACCCCATGGTAACAGCTGGCAGGGAGAAAACAAAAAAGAGAAGAAAAAAGCTCTCCCTCTCCTAGGTGTCCTTAAAAAGTTAACTTGCCCAGAACAGAGGGAAAAAAAAAAGGAACAAAAACTGCTTTTTGTGGACTTCTGCAGACTGTGAACTTCTGAGCCCCTTCCATTACATATTGGGGACAAAATTCTAAAACTACCTAAACTTGGGGTTCAAGCGATTAATTGATTACAACAGAAGCAATGCCCTCTATATCCGGTTGCAACCAAATAGGACTGTTTCTCTGTTTTCGGTGCTATCTTAGGTGCCTTGCCCTGTCCATACCAACAAGAGTATTATTCTATATACTTAAACATTTTTTATGTTTTCATAAAATTGTCAACTGGTGCAATTAATTATGTAATGGTGCAGATGTTTCCCAGAGTGCTCTATCATGATGCAGGTTCATTAAGATCAAATAGCGGGGGGCATACAACCCGGTTGTGCCGGGAATCTGTATTCCTCACTTTAGCCATCCTATTAGGAATAGAAGTCGCTGCAGGGCTGGGCACAGGAACCACTGCCGTAGTCCATGGAACACAACAAATGACCCAATTAGAAGCAGCAGTAGAACAAAGCTTTAAGATATTAAACCTCCATCACAGCCTTACAGGAATCTTTAAAATCTCTCTCTGAAGTTGTTTTACAGAAAAGGCGAGGGTTGGACCTCCTCTTCATGAGAAAAGGGGGCCATTGTGCTGTATTGAGGGAAGAATGTTGTTTTTATTCCGATCATACTGGTTGTAAAATTATCTATGAGTAAATTGAGAAGACACCTTAAAGCGCATCAACGAGAGAGAGAGGCCCCAAAAGGGTGGTTACAGTCTTCGTTCACACAGTCCCCCTGGTAAACTACGCTTTTATCAGCTTTGGCCGGTCCATTAATAATCATCATATTATTGCTAACTCTAGACCCTCTTTGCTCCACCGTGTAGTTTCATTTCTTCAAGCTCAAATTGGACAAGTTAAATTTTGGTAATCAGACAACAATATACCCCACTAGCAGACATAAAATGTGACACCCCTCAATGATCACTTTTATGATTAAACGTAACCAGAAGAAGAAGTGGGGAATGAAAGATTAATAAAATAGGTATTTGTCACTTCCTGTTTTTCTGTATTCTTAACAAAACACTATTGAAATCTTGAGAATTGTTTGGTAATCTTGTTCCCAGAATGTGCTGTCCCCAAATGCCAAACTGCAGAATGTAATCCCTCACTCAGTTGCACACAAACCGTCCATTCGCCCTGAACCACCAATAAACTTCCTTCCCTTCCCTCTCCAAGTTAAGTATGTAAGCTCTGCTTAAGATGTTCTAAGGGCTCTAGGCTCTATTCAAATTAGGTCTGAGCCCCAGCATTCTGGACCCCGAATAAACCCTTTGCTGTTGCATGAGACAGTCTCTTGGTTGTCTCTTCCTCCAATGCTAGAATGACTTTTACATTGGTACAATCATAAGTATGACCTTTGCTTTTTGTGTCCAAAATATTACTTTGATAAAATGAATATATAGATCAGGAGACATGAGTATTTCTTCCACCATTTCTTGCAGCAATATTTTGAAGACATAAAATTAGTATTGGGTGTACAAATAGGTGTACTCTGTGTCTATGAATATAGAGATAATTCATGAGTAGACCATACTGTGAATAAATAATATAACTAGTTCCAACTTTAAATAATGGATCGAATTGATATCTGAAAAAATACAGGAAATCTTATATTGATATACATACATTCATTCCAACGAGTTATACATCTAATAGTAATATTAGGGTTATGGTTTATCATGAAGAGTGTGTGAGTTTTGCTTCAAAAGTGATTATGGAAATCAAAAATAATGTGTTTGGGAAGAAGTCTCATGAAAAGACCAGTCAAGAAACATGGAGGAATACATGTGTTCTGAAGCAGGAAGTGATTGAAAGCGAAACAAATGCGTACAAATTTACTAAATTCTGGATGAAATATATATACTATGATGTGCATAAATTGAAGAAATAGTAATGAACCAGTGTTGAATAAAAACTAACATCAAAATATACATCATGTCCCATAGGAATCTACTTGCATTAATGTTAAACTGGATCAGTTACTGGAGAAATATTAGGATTTGTATGCAACAGTCACTGAAGTTAGTTTTCAGAACTAGGAAAAAAAATATGTATTTCAGGTGAATGAATACTTCTGAGAATAATCTTGTGAAAAGTTTACTATAAATCCACATACATGAACATGTAGGGAGTGAATAATAAGATGCATATATTTCATATTTTAAAAAATCTGGAGAGTATATATATATATATATATATATATATATATATATATATATATACAAAACACAAACAAAGACATTAAAAAGTAGCAATATATATGCCAATCAAAATTCATCGTGAAATATATATCATCTACAGATCCAAAAATATTAATTTTACTGAACATGGATTTATGTATAATGTTGTTCAACTAGGAAGCTCACTCACAGTTCGAATTTTCAGTTCCAAAAGCGTTTAGGAGGAGTGATCTCTTCTCACACTTTGTATCTGCCAAGTTAGCCACCTCACAGGAATGTACGTGTGATACCAGGTAAGATTCTATATGTGCATATGAAAATACATGTGCTGAATAGCCTACAGAGAAAGGGAAACAGAAATTCACATATTTGTTAACTTTCCAAACACATGGAGAACTATTTCAACAAAAAATTGACAAGATTTATAACTCCTAACCTATATCATGCAAAAGGCAAAACCAAATATACACCGTGCCTCCTGTGAACTGCTTGTATTTCTATTCTATTTGGGTTATTTTTCTCCATCATATTAGGATTTGTAGTCAGAGTCTAGTACGGTATGGGTTAGTATCAGGGGTTCAGTATTTCGAATGGAAAATTTGAAAATGAATCCAATGTGTATGTAAATATGTGCTACACAAAAATCTTCCCACTCTCATCCAGAACAATGCCTTGAGAATACCTTTGCCCTAAGTAAGACACAATTAGAAGAGAAGAGTTAGAAAATCTGTGAATACATATCTGGAATGGAATATGCTCAGGAGTTCAAAACCTTGGAAGTGGTAGAGGAGTTTCCAAAAGTAAAGGACAGGGTAAACACTCCACAAACATGGAGGTCTACTGGCCTAGAGAATTCTTGAGAATCTGCCTGTGAGGTTGGGCACTTGAAACATATGTTGTTGTCAGGAGCTTTAGCTTCCTTTCTAGTGAGACCATCAAAGCTCTGACTGAATCTATGAGACCTGGAGGACATGGTTTCTTCTTTTTCAATGAACATGAGTCAGCAGTGCTGAATTCTCTCTTTTTAGGTAAACTGTGGCCACTGGGGGCTAAATGTCTACCATGTGGACTGTGAAACCATATGGTCATCCTCCATTTTCATGGTGTTTCTTGCTGTTGCACTGGGAGTTTTGTATTTGCTTCATGATATGCAAGGTTTTCAACTGGGACACAGTGCAGGAGGGAGTTCTTTAACGTGTGGTGGGTCAGGGTCTGCAGGAGAATAAAAGAACAAGACTTCTATCCCACATAGCTTGCCTCCTTGACTATAGCAACCTGATTCTGAACAATGTCCTGAAACTTCTCCATATATCAAGATGCCTTTACATATAAGGGTCTGCTGGCTTCACCATGTCAGTCACAAGCCATTTGGAAGCCAATGGCAGATCCACATGGCCACCCCACAGATGTTTTATCACACACCTGCCCACCATTGCTCTAGGCCCACTACTCAGCAGGATGCAACTTTCTGGCATCTCTGTTAAAAACCATTTTTATGAAAACCAGTCAATCAAGGCACTGTCTGGTATATTCATTGTTGGGAAAAGCATACACGGCAGCCATAACCCAGAGAAAATTCCCAACATGGCGCCTAAGGACTTTTTCTTCCTACCTTCTTCTTTCCTGCAGTGGCGTGAAAAGTTCCTGCCCGTGTGAACTCTCCCGCCTCCTCCAATTTCAAATCTCGCTGGCGGAGAACCTTAGCCCCAATGAGAACAAATTCCTGGGCTCCGGAGGTGATATCTGAAAGAACTTGCCAATAAATGGGTTGCCTGCCATTTATCTAAGCCCTTCCATCTCCCCCTTAGTTATATATATACACACAGCTTTTTGCAATAAAATTGGAATTTTCTGGTGAAGTGTCTTTGCATGGGGAGTTCTTTCATTCTGGTGCCCCGTGAGAGGATACAGGTGAGCTCTTTCCAACAAGAGCCCCGTCCCCCACTCCGCCGAGACACTCTGCCCTAGTCCGCTCTTTTCAGACGCCAGCTTTATGCACTCACCACTGATCTGATGTAAGTAATCCTCCCCTGACCCCGGCTCGCCAACTCCCTTCAGGCTGCCACTGGTTTTGTGACAGTGATCCTCAGGCACACTCCAGATGCCTGGTAGGGGAGAGGGAATTCCTCCCACTAAGACCTTTACTAGTTGCAGTGGACCCTCTGGTGTTTCGTTTCTTTTTGGGGCATGAGGCTTCTGAGTTTACACGAGAGGCTTTATGGATTTTCCTGCTCCACTGCCGCTGCTGCTGCCAGCTAGAGTTGCTGTATCCTGTGGGGTTGCTGTGTCTGGCTGAAGCTGCCTCTCTGCTCTGCAAAAACTGAACTCCCGGCCTGGAATTGCATTCTGTCAGAGCCAGAGTTTTGTTTTCATTACTGACTTCTTCTGCTGCAGTTGAAAACTTTCCTGACGTCAGGTTGCCCTTGGCTCCAATTCCTTTTGGTTTCACAGATCGCACTTCACTGGTGATGACCAGGTAGTGCCCTCTGTATTTCCTCGTGATGGCTTGTCATTTTGGGGACGCCCACCTGACCCCCGTTTGCCCTGAGCTTCCTGGAAGCCGTTCCAGCCCGGGTTTTCTCTTTGTCTTTCTTGCTTACTCCTATTCTCTCTCTCTCTCTCTCTCTCTCTCTCTCTCTCTCTCTCTCTCTCTCTCTCCCATCTCTCCCTGTGACTATGGGCACCTCTTAGTCTGCACCTGAAGACTCACCTCTCAAATGTTTAATAAAAAATCTGGCCACACTCTCCCTCACACCAGACATCAAGCCCAAAATTTAATCAAAATCTGTACCCATGATTGGCCTACATATCCACTGGATAATGGCAATCATTGGCCACCAGAAGGCTCCTTAGATTCAAACCTCTTCCGGGACCTTTTTAACTACTGCCAGCATCTGAAAAAGTGGAGGGAGATTCCCTGCATTTAAGATTTTAGCCTTCACACACAGCACCCTGCTCTCTACTCCTTTTGCCCTCCCTCTCAGGTCCTCTTTGCTTGAAAACCCCTCTCTTCCCCTACTTCTATTCCTGACTTCACAGATTCTTCCTCATTCGACCAAGCAGATGAACCCCCACCTTATCCCCCAGCCCCATCTGCCCCTTCTCTCCCGCTATACCTTCCTCTTCCTCTGCCTAATTCCATGGATCCTCCGCCTTCCGTTTCATCCCTCTTTCCTCCGCCCTCTTCTGCCTGCTCCACCTCCTCCTCCTCCACAGAGACACTCCCTTCCTCTCCCTCTCCTTCCTGTTCACCGCCTTCCTCTTTCAGTCCTCCTGTTACCAGGTCTAAGGGACTCCTTCCCACCCCCAAGACAATTGCACCCCTTCGTGAGGTAGCTGGTCCCGAGGGTGTCATCAGAGTCCACGTTCCATTTTCCATGTCGGACATTACTCAGCTAGAGAGGAAGTTAGGCTCTTTCACCACTGACCCCACCACTTACATTCGGGAGTTTCAATGGGTCCTGCAAGTATGTAGCCTCACTCATCATGACATCTACATGCTCTTGGCCAATACACTTCTCCACAAGGAAAGGCAATGAGTCTGGGAGCTAGCCCAAGCCCATGCTGATGAAAATCATAGGACCAATCCTACCCACCCCACAGGCCCTCATGCTGTCCCAGAGCAGGATCGCCTATGGGATTACAAGACCCGTGAAGGCTTACAGTTTCGTGACCTTTTTACATCCTGTCTCTTGGCGGGGCTGAAAAACGCCACCCGCAAGGCTGTTAACTTCCAAAAGGTGCAGGAGGTCATTCAAAGCAAGGAGGAAACACCTTCAGATTTCCAGGATACACTAACCAAGGCCCTTCAACAGTACACAAAACTCGACCCAGAAACCCCAGATGGCCGTCATGTCTTAATGACATACTCTCACTATTAAAAGTCACCATTCACATATCACCCCACATTATTCTACCTCTCATTTCCTCATGATGTTCCTAGGGGCAAATACACCTCCTTCATGCAGTCTCCCACGACTATCTAAACCAGTTAACCCTGAGGTTTGGGACACAACTACACCCTCTATGGCTAAATGAAGTCCTATTCATATTGTCTTACACGACCCTTCAAGATATATTAGTCAACCACAATATCTACTCACAACCACAGCCTTCCTCGGATTAGAACCCATCATCCAGGATTTATTATGAAAGGGGTATCTTAGGCCTACACAATCTCCTTTCAACACCCCCCATTCTGGCAGTTAAGAAACCTAACGGGTCCTACAGGCTGGTTCAAGACCTTCACCTTGTCAACTCCTCTGTGGTCCCCATCCACCCGCTAGTGCCCAACCCTTACCCCTGCCTCTCTCAGATCCATGCCACTACTACCCACTTCTTGATCCTAGATTTCAAAGATGCATTCTTTTCTATTCCCTTGTCATCAGAATCTCAGGATATCTTTGCTTTTACGTGGACTGACCCTCACACCCGCCATTCTCGTCAGCTTACCTGGACTGTCCTCCCACAGGGATTCAGGGATAGGCCCCATCTCTTTGGCCAAGTTCTTGCCCAGGACCTCACATCCTTTCACCCTACCTGTCCTGACTCTACTCTCCTTCAATATGTCGATGACCTTCTTCTATGTAGTCCCTCTTGGGAACACTCTCAATCCCACACTGCTCAGCTTCTTAATTTCCTAGCATACAAGGGATATAGGGTGTCTCCCCACAAGGCCCATGTTTTCCAGTTTTTTCTCATCTATCTTGTTTTTTGCCTTACACCTAGGAAAAAGGAAATAACACTGGATAGGAGGCAACTCCTTTCTGATCTTCCAGTGCCCCATACGAAAGCCGAAATACTATCATTCCTAGGACTAGCATTTATTTTAGGGCCTGGATCCCAAATTATTCTCTTCTAGCCAAAAGCCTGTATGACCTAGCAAAGGGACCCCCTAGTGAATCTCTTGCCTCCTCCCCTAACTACCACTTCTGCAGGCTTCAGCAACTCCTCTTAAAGGCACCTGCCTTGCACCTTCCTGATATTTCAAGACCATTTCATCTATATGTCCATGCAAAAGGGGAGCAAGCATTTGGGGTCTTAGGTCAAAACTATGGGCCTACATTTGCACCTCTGGCATATATGTCCAATAAAGTAGACCATACAATCTGTGGGTAGGCCCCTTGCTTAAAAGCTCTGGCTGCTGAACAAATTTTACACAAAGAAGCCTCTAAGCTGACTTTTGGGGCCCCTTGAACTATTCACTCCCCACATCACTTGAAGGATCTTTTAGCTTATAAGGGCCTTCAAACCCTTCCTCCATCCAGAGTTCTGTCGCTCCCCACTTCATTTCTGGAAAACCCTAATATTACTTTCCTCCCCTGCTCTGCACTGAACCCTGCCTCACTGCTCCCAATGACTCCCACGTCTAACACAACAATTCATAATTGCTTGGAAACCTTAGATGATTTCCTTCCCTGTCATTCTTCAATTTCTGAGGGACCACTCACCAAGCCTGACCTTATCTGGTTCACTGACGGCAGTTTCTTTAGGCAGAATGGCACTCATTACTCTGGATACACTGGAGTTTCAGCCACTGAGATTATAGAGGCCAAAGCTCTACCTTCAGGAACTACCAACCAGCAGACTGAACTCATAGCAGCCACTCGTGCCTGCCTTCTAGCACAAGGCAAATCCCTCACCCTTTATACTGACTCAAAATATGTCTTCCATATCTTATTTTCCCATGCTGCAATATGAAAGGAGGGAGGACTACTTACCACCAAAGGTAATGTGATCACTAATTCGGCTCTTATAAGCAATCTGATAGAGGCCTCCCACTTTCCCACCCAGTTGGGAGTTGTCCATTGTAGGTCCCATCAGAAGGACGGCTCTCTTATCACTGAGAGCAATGCCAAAGCTGACCAGGCGGCACAAATGGCTGCCACCACTTCCAGTTATTGCCCCCATTGGGGGACATATAATGGCCACTTTAGACATCTCATCTGAAGCCACTACTTCTTCCAGTAAGAACAAGGATCTTTTCAAGTTCCTTTATACTCTATTCCATTCCGATTCTCAGTCTTTGACCCTCTTTTTCAGAGCTTCTTCTCCCTCACCCCCTCTGACAAAGCCATGCTACAGAATATAGCCTCTAATTGTCAGATCTGTCAGCGGACCAACCCTCATACTTTTTTAAGGCCCAAACCTTTCCCTTCCCACCAAGCCCGGGGACACATTCCCACTGCTGACTGGCAGGTACACTTCACCAACATGCCCAAAGTATGGCACACTAAATACCTCCTTGTCTTTGTGTACACTTTCTCTGGTTGGGTTCAGGCATTTCCCATTTCCAATAAAAGGCTTCCACTGTAGCTTCAATCTTTCTGACAGTCATCATCCCCAGGTTTGGAATGCCCACTTTCCTACAATCTGACAATGGCCCTGAGTTTATTTCTAGGATCACACAAAAGGTCTCTCAAGCCCTCTCCTTCAAGTGACATTTTCACTGTCCATATCACCTTCAGGCTTCAGGGAAAGTGGAAAGGGTAAATCGTACTCTAAAGGAAGTCCTTACCAAATTGACAATGGAATTAAACTTAGACTGGGTCAAACTCCTTCCCTTGGATTTGTTTCGAATCAGAGCTCTACCTAAGAAACCATCTTTACTGTCTCCCTTTTAGATAAGGTATTCAAGACCTCTTATCCCCCCTGGGTTGGTCATTTCACAAGGACCTCTCACCCGAGATTTGTCTTTGCCTCTCTTGTTTTATCTTCGCTCGGAACTCTGGAAATATCAGGACTGGCTTCTTCTGGACCCAGTCCCCACTCCAAACACTCCTCCCTTAACAGCTGGGAGTCTAGTCTATTATAATACCCCAGAGGAGAACGGGCCTCTTGCCCCAAAATGGGAAGGCCCCTATCCTGTCATTCTCTGTACCCCAAACTCCACCTAACTCCCCTTATCAGACAACTGTCTCACCCCTTGGATTCACATATCTAGGTTGAAGCCATATCACCAAGAGGGCCACCTGATGACGACAGGATCACCCCAGAGGAACTCCAAGAATCACCTCCTGAACCTCCCCTTTACTCCTGCTCTCCACTCCCATCTCACCCATTTAAGTTGCGGCTAACACGGTGTTCCCCGCAGAACAATTCCTCTTAAAGAAGGCACAATGAGCTCTCCCAACACCCTAGTCTTCTCTAACTGCTTGTTTTTTGTGCTCTGCTTATTTTCTGTGCTCTGTCAGGACTGGTATCTACCCTCCTCTGCTACAATGTATTTTTTCACTCTTCGGGAATGATACTCAGAACATGGCATGCAGAATGTCCACGCAGTGGTTGCAACTGCTTGCTTCATCCACAACTGCACATCTATTTCCCTAAAATTGTCACCTTCAAGGACCTTCGTCCCTGGTAGCTGGAACTGGCCTTTCATTTGCTTCCTTTTTCATCAAACCAAAGACTATTGTCATTGGTGGCCTGAGATATATAATGGGTGCCCCTATAAGTCATGCAGGTTCCATCATGAACGTGGTAGCTATTCTTACCACTCACTTGGTTACCATGAAGGGTGGACTTCTAGTTACCTAAAGTGGCATAAAGGCTCTTCATCCAATAACAATGGATGGTATACTTTAGATATACCTGACCCCAAGGCCAAACGTTGGGACTATGTTGAGTTTGCTGTCTATGCTCGGACAACCTCAGCGAGACCCACAATGTGGATGACTGTTGGCCGCACCCTGATTACGCCACCTAAGGCAACCATCCAGGTAGTCGAACACATTAAGGAGTCAGAATGAAAACTTCGAGATCTTATCCATAGCTCATTTAAAGAGGATTCAGAGCCTTCAACCCCCTCAGGTCCCCCTCCCACATGGCTCAATTTGCTACACCAAACTCTTTGATTATTAAACTCCACCCCTCTTTCTGTGCCTACTTCTCAGTTCTTTCTCTGTGCTTCACTTTGTCGTCCACTTCTAGCAGCGGTCCCATTAGCGGCAGGAAATATTTCAGCAAAAACCTACAATTTCTCTAAGAAAGGAAAACCCCTACATGTGACACGTATCCCACTATGGGAAAGTTGTTCCACCAATACTTTATTTCCTTTCATCTGTTTCCACCTGACAATAATGAATTCTTTACCCATTTGTTCCTTGAGCTTTAGCACCCCATCGAGCCCTGATTTATGAAACCTGGACATTTTCTCTGGTGTAACGGGTCTATAAGTACCTCAACGATCAATGTCTCTGGCATCTGTTTCTTGGTTACGGTAGTTCCTCAGCTGTCTTTGTATACTCCCATCGAATTCCGACAGGTGGCCCTACCTTCCTGCACCCTTAGGGCAGTCTTTCTGCCGGTTCTGGTAGGCCTCACATTAACAACCTCAGCGGCTAGTCTCGAACTCTCTGGTGAAGCTATAGGTCATGCTCTATGGGCATCCAATGACCTGCAACAAAAACTGCAGGAAGCACTTGATAACACTGCTCAGTTTCTGGGCTCCTTGCAGTGACGGTTACTTCATTGGCACAACTGGCTTTACAGAACCGAAGGGCAATTGATCTTCTCATTGCAGAAAAAGGGGGAACATGCCTGTTCCTCAGAGAGGAATGTTGTCATTATGTTAATGAATCTGGCCTAATAGAAAAAAATGTTGTTAAATTGCAGGAATTATCAACCCAATTGCTTCCAATCCTTTCTTGCCATGTACTTACTACCAATCTTGGGGCCCCTAATTGGGATGCTCCTTTTTTGTGCTCTCTTGCCCTGCATAATGAAGTGCCTTCAAACCCAACTGAAAAAAAATTTCTAATCAAACATTCAACCAGCTTTTGCTTAGGCACTAGCAGCCTCTGATGACTGATGAACCCCCAACATCTCCAAGAGAACAGTTCACTCAGTGCTGAAGCTCACTACCAGGCACGATGGAATGCAACGGACATCAGACGGCGAGAGACAACGAGCTCGGAGAACCTTTTAATCTGCCATCCTGGATTAATGAGTCTTTATGTCCTTCTAAGTTTCCTCATGGCCCTTGGCCTCTTCTCTGTCAGTCCCCCAACATGGTACTTCTGCCAAAAATTGACCTTTGCTTTAATTTTTATCTTAATTCTGTTTTTATTCGCTCTGATCTTCTTCAGGTGCTGGTGATGCCATGTCCAGGCAACGCTTCCAGTATTTCCCAGAGTCTCTGAAACAGGACCAGTGACTGATACCAACAAACTCCTCCATCCAGGACTGGTTCAATGCCATCGACAACTTGAGGCTTCAGGGAACTTTCATAGACTTCACCCCTATGGAAGTAGCTGTCTGTAGCCACTGGGTTTTCTTTCTGGCTGCCATGATATCCCCAGACCTGCCCCCCGAGAATTCCTCCACTTCCCATTCTAGGCCCCACAGCGCCCCCAAACAGCAAGAAGCAGCCGGATCTGACCAACGACGCCACACTTCCTAAGAAAACAAAAAGGGAGGAATGTTGGGAAAAGTATAAACGGCAGCCATTCCCCAGAGTAAAAACCCCAACATGGTGCCTAAGGACTTTTTCTTCCTACCTTCCTCTTTTCTGCAGTGATGCAAAAAGTTCCCGCCCGTGTGAACTCTCCCGTCAGCGCCAATTTCAAATCTCTCTGGCTGGGAACCTTAGCCCCAATGAGAACTAATTCCTTGGCTCCGGAGCTGATATCTGAAAGAACTTGCCAATAAATTGGTGCCCTGCCATTTATCTAAGCCCTACCATCACCCCTTTAGTTCTATGTAAGCACACAGCTTTTTGCAATAAAATTGGAATTCTCCTAGCGAAGCGTCTTTGTGTGGGGAATTCTTTCACTCATGATCAGCAACAGGATATCCAAAGGTTCTCCAGTGCCACCTGGTCTGGGAATTTCAGAAATTTGATGGTATTTATTTAGCCATTTTTGAAGGATGAAGTTGGAGTTACTGTGGGTTTCAATTCATGCAGGAAACATTATATGGTGAGGAAGCTCATTTCAATGAAATCTCTGGAGAACACTCACAGGCAAGCTTCCCAAAGAGTGGCCAAAAGTTCACATGAAGCCAGGATCACTGATGTCTACAATGTGAGGTCCATGTGTGTTTAGACTCTCAACTTTGGCTGCCAAGTCTTTAAGAATAAAATCATGTGATATCCTGGCTGAGATTCCCAGTGCCCTGTCGAAAGCCTCCCTGGACCTCTATCTCAGTTTCCAAGGGTGATTCTGATGCGTGGCCTTCTAAAATCCCAACACATTTCATGGCAGTACTTCTCTGAGGTCAGTTCCAGAACTCAGTCTCTAAGAGGAATCACACCAGAGTTCAAGCCCAGGTAGGCCCAGTCATCTCTTCCAACCGCCACAAAAATGACCACAATGAAAACCAAAACACACCCACAGGGCCCTCATCTTCTTACATATAGACACTCATCATAACTTCTGGCTGGAGTTTTCCATGAGGGGTGCAGCCCAAGACGGTGTGAAAAATAAGCTCCCTTGCCGCTCATTTGCCTAAAGTCCGGGTGGCCTGGAAACCCTTCTTGTGAACCAGGAGTGATCAAATAGGCCTGCTGTTAATACTGCTCTGCATCTCCAATTTGAGGCCTACTGAATGTCAGGTATAGATTCTTTATATGATTGGGAGTCATGAGACAAACCAAAAACCTCTGGGCTAGCCTCCACAGGGCTTTGAAGAACTCATTTTACCCAAAGGATGCCTATTCTCACTTGATGGGCCTCAGGAACCTTAGAAATGAAGTCAAGAGACTTCATTCACAATAACTGCTCTTTTGGCAATTTTGGTTTTGGATGCACACATGGGATCTGTCTTTGGATTAATCAGGTGCTGAGAATCTAAGCCACAGCCTCACACAGGGCCAAGAGGCTGATTCAGACACATCCTTTTCCAAAGCAATTAAGCAAAGAGCCACAGGTGATGCCCATTCATTTCCATTTGAAAACTGTTTTCTTCAGGGTTCACAAAGGGGTGGCCTGAGGCAAAGACCTTCCTGACATTCAGGGCAACAGAACAATAGGTAAGAAAAAGTCCAAAGCAGGGTTTCTCCACTGAGACTTTCCTGGTCACACTGATATCTGAGTTTTCTGAGATGCTCGCCATTCCCTCCAGCTATCCAGTACATGGCCATGTCACAGAGCTTGGAGGTGGTACATATTTTAGACAAAAACCATGAGTCTATTCTGGAGAGTGGCGAGAATTCAGGAAGAAAACAGGAACTTAGGAAGTTAGCAGGTGTTGCCCATTTATAAGGCAAGCGGCAGTCCATTCATAAATTGGGCAGGATGAATGCTGGGAAGCTTTCTACTATACAGGACACATCAATTGTTGCATTCTCTTTTCTAATGTCTACAACCACGGACACAGTAGCATACACAGACATAGAAACACTCGCCTTGTCAAACGTCTTACTAGAAGCAGTCCACTACAAATCAAAGAAAAAAACGCCTTTCCTACCTATTCTCAGATCATGAGACAAAACCACAAAATCACACCCACACCCACGAAGGCACATCCTTCCCCCATTAAACTCTGTGACTATCCAGAGTTTCCTCTGACTGGTGGGCCACAGTATGTTCCCCCGAAATGGCCTGTCTTGTCTCAGATCTGCTCTTCTTTCCCAAATCTGTGAAGTTTTCAGGAGCCAGTGGCCAACCACTACCTGCTTTCTCAGGAAAGGCCCCTATTCAGAGCTCTCCTGGTATTTGGCCATCCTCATATCTTAAGGTACCAAGAAAGACTAACACTCTCCTTTGTAAATCCAAACAAGTTAAACCCCTGGGCCTGAGACTTGACTGGCTCCGGGTGCCTGGCATCCTGGATCCCAAGTTCAGAGAGTTCCATCACCAAGGAAGTGAGGTAGGTCAATGCTTCAGGAACTGAATGAGGTCACTTCCTTGGCAACCACTTTGTCCTAACAGTTGCTTTCAAGTGTCCCATTATATGGAGGCTGCCCCTACTTCCTATGACATTTTCACAAGTTAGAATGGTATATAAACCATGGGCACCCGGGAACAGCTCTCCACCTAGGACTGGTTTGGACCATCTTCTCTACATTAAGAAGAGAGAGGCTGATGCATACACATCCCTTCATGCTGACCAGGTTGTTTGCCATAGAAGATGAGTTTTCTCTCTCAAGTTTTCATAGCTGCCCACATCTTCTCAAGGCATCCTTTCTGCATGGACCTTTGACGTTCTCAACAGGTGGAAGATCGCCTACATTCATGTATTGTAAGACCAACTCTGTCGCTGCTCTTCTGTAAAGTTAGATTGACGGAACAGTGTATGGTTAGGGTTAATAACATGTTCAATTTGGGTTAGGAATCTTTCTGCACGATGAATAATGGTATTGGGAAACTATAATATTTACAAGAATATATAGGTGAAATATAAGTATAAAAACAGAAATCCAGGGAAGATATGAAGCCCAGAAGGGCATTGCACCCTTAATTGGTATGCTTAGCTTTGAATTATGTTCTGCACAAATGTCTCAGATAAATCGATGTACAATGGCATAGGACCTTGTACCTTTGATGATTGAATGTCAAAGAGAACATCCACTCAAAATGGGATAGTAGGTAGAATTAGGAAGATGGTCGGTAGGTTTAGAAAGAAGAGTGAGTATAGGATTTAGACCAAAACTTCTTAAGCAATAGGGTTTCGGTTAGAGAGTGAATGTAAATTTCAGCACACATGAAGTGTAAGTCACAATGATGAACCGGAGAAATATGTAGGATAGCAGATATAAATAGAGACATTACTAAATCAGGTTAAGTATAAAATGAGTGATAGGATTAGACATTTTCAACAGGCATGAGGTTGAATATATAATCTTAGGAAGAAACAAATATGTAGTCACCAATAGGATTGATATTTGAGAGCATTAGGCAACCTGGACATGGAAGTTTATGTAATCCATGCTCACTTTCCATTTAGGCTTTGGTACAATCTTAAGGGTGACTTTTTTTTTTGTCTAGAATATTACTGTGATAAAATGTATATGTAGATCTGGTGACATGAGTATTTCTTCCACCATTTCTTTTAGGAATATTTTGAAGATGTATAAATTAGTATCTAAGGTAAAATAGGTGTACCCCTTGTCTATGAATAGAGAGATAATGCATTAATAGACCATACAGTTAATAAATAATATAACTGCTTCCACTTTAAATAATGGATTGAATTGATAACTGAAAATATATAAGAAATCATATTTTGATATAGAATCATTCATAACAACTAGTTATACGTCTAATTGTAATATTAGGGTTATGGCTTTTCATGAAGAATGTGTGAGTTTTGCTTCAAAATGATTATGAAAATCAAAAATAATGTGTTTGGAAAGAAGTCTCATGAAAAGACCAGTCAAGAAACATGGAGGAATACATGTTTTCTGAAGCAGGAAGTGATTGAAAGTGAAATAAATGCTTATAAATTTGTGAACTTGTGAATGAAATATATATACTGTAATGTGCATAAACTTAAGAAATAGTAATGTACCAGTGTTGAATTAAAACGAACTCCAAAACACATATCATGTCCCATAAGAATCTACTTGCATTGATGTTAAACTGGGTCAGTTACTGTAGAAATATTAGGAGTTATATGCACCATTCACTGAAGTTAGTTTTCAGTACTAGGAAACAAATATGTATTTCAGGTGAATGAATATTTCTGAGTATAATCTTGTTAAAAGTTGATTATAAATCCACATACATGAACAGAAGTTATTCACTCCAAACCCAACAAACCGCCATTCCTACCTATTCTCAGAACATGAGACAAAATCCGCAAACTCACACCCACACCCTCAAAGTCACCTACTTCCTGCAACTAGGTCTATGACAATCTGGAGTGTCCTCTGACTGGTGGGCCACACTATGTTCCCCTGAAATGACCTGTTCTGTCTCAGAACTGATCTCCTTGTCCAACTCTGTGAAGTTGTCAAGAGTCAGCGGTGAGCCACTACCTGCTTTCTCAGGAAAGACCCCTCTTCAGAGCTTTTCTCACATTTGGCCATCCTCACATCAGTAGGTACCAAGAAAGAGTGAATCTGTCCATGCTAAATCCAAACAAGTGAGACCACTGGGACTGGGACTGGGACTGGGACTGGCTCTGGGTGCCTGGCTTCCTGGATCCCATGTTCAGAGAGTTCCATCAACAAGGAAGTGTGGTGAGGTCACTTTCTTCAGAAACTGAATGAGGCCACTACCTTGGCAACCACTTTGTCCTAATAGTTGCTTCCAATGGTCCCATGAGATGGAGGCTGCCCCTACTTCCTGTGACACTTTCACAAGTTAGAATGCAATATCAACCATAGGCACCCGGGAACAGCTCTCCACACAGGCCTGGTTTTGTCCATCTTCTCTACATTAAGAAAAGAGGGGCTTATTCAGACACTACCCTTTATCCTGACCAGGTTTTTGCCATGAATGATGACTTTTGCTCACTCAGGTCCTTCATATCTGCCTACATCTTCTTCAGGGATCATTTATTCATGGACCTTTGAGGTTCTCAGCTGGAGGAAGACCACCTACATTCCTGTATTTTAAGACCAACTCTGTCCTTGCTCTTCTGTAAAGTTAGATTGAGGGAACTGTTTATGGTTAGGGTTAATAACATTTTCGATTTGGGTAAAGAGTCATTCTGCTGGATGAATTATAATATTGGTAACCTTTAAGATTTATAAAAATATAGAGGTGAAATATATGTATGAAAACAGAAATCTAAGTAAGATTTGAAGCCCAGAAGGGCATTGGGCCCTTGATTGGGATACTTTACTTTGAATTACATTCTACTAAGATATCTCAGATAAATCGATATACAATGGCATAGGACCTTGTACCTTGGACGATTGAATGTTGAAGAGAACATCTAGTCAAAAAGGAATAGTAGGTAGGAATAGGAAGATAGTTGGAAGTTTTAGGAAGAAGAGTGTGTATAGGATTTGGAATAAGAGTTCTTTAACAATAGGGTTTTTTTAGAGAGTGAATGTCAATGTCAGCACATGTGAAGTGTCAGTAACAATGGTGAACTTGGAAAAATATGTAGGAAAGCAGATATCATTAGAGAGATTAGGAAATCAGGTAAGGTATAAAGTCAATCATAGGACTAGACATTTTCAACAGGGTTGAGTTTGAATATATAATCTTAGGAAGCAACAAATATGTAGTCACCAATATGATTGACATTTGAGAGCATTAGGGAACCTGGACATGGATGTTTTTAGTAATCCATGTTCACTTTCCATTTAGGCTTTGATACCAACATATTGTGTCTTTTGCATTTTTGTCCAGAATATTTCTGTGATAAAATGTATATGTAGATCATATATTTCATATTTTGAATAGTTTGGAGAGTGTGTATATATATATAAAACCACTGAGACATTAACAATTAGCAATATATATTCCAATCGAAATTCATCATGAAATATATATCATCCACTGATGAAAAAATATTTATTTTACTGAACATGGATTTATGTATAATCTTGATCTCTTAGGAAGCTCACACATAGGGTGAATTTTCACTTCCAACAGTGTTTCTGCTGAGTGATCTCTTCTCACAACTTGTATTTGCCAAGTCAGCCACCTCACAAATATGTACGTGTTATACCAGGTAGGATTCTATATGTGCATATAAAAATACATGTGCTGAAGAGGGTACAGAGAAAGGGAGACAGAAATTCACATATTTGTTAACTTTAAAACACATGGAGAACTATTTCAATTAAAAATTTACTAGATTTTTTACAGCTGCCTTTTATCCTGCAAAAGGCAAGTCCAACTATACTCCATGCCTCTTCTGAAATTTTTTATTTCTATTCTGTTTTGGTGTTTTCCTTATCATATTAGGATTAGTAGTCAGAGTCTAGTAGCGTATGGATTAGTGTCAGGGATGCAGTATTTCGAATGGAAAATAGGAAAATGAATCCAATGTGTATGCAAATATGTGCTACAAAACAATCTTCCCACTCTCATCCAGAATAATGCCTTGACACTACTTTTGCCCCAAATAACACACAAATAGAGGAGAAGAGTAAAAAAATCTGTTAATATATATATGGAATGGAAAATGCTCAGGGTTTCACAACATTGGATGTGGTAGAATAGTTTCCAAAAGTAAGGGACAGGGTAAACATTCCACAAACATGGAGCTCTTTCGGCCTAAAGACTTCTTGAGGAACTGCCTCTGAGGTTTGACACTTGAAATATATATTGTTGTCAGGAGCTTTAGATTCTTTTCTAATGAGACCATCAAAGCTGCGTCTGCATCTATGTGACCTGGAGGACATGGTTTCTTCTTTTCCAATGAACATGAGGCAGCAGTGCTGAATTCGCTCTTTGTTGGTAAAATGTGGCCACTGTGGGCTAAGTGTCTCCCCGTGTGGACAGTGAAGCCATTTTTTCGTCCTCCACTTTTCGTGGTTTTTCTTCCTGCTGCATTGGGAATTTCATATTTGCTCCACAAAATACAAGGAGTTCAACTGGGACACAGTGCTGGAGTGGGTTCTGTCACGTGTGTTGGGTCAGGGTCTGCAGGGGAATGCATCAACCAGGCTAATATCCCACAGAGCTTGCCCCCTTATTCATAGCAACATGATTCTGAACATTGCCCTGAAATCTCTCCATATAACAAGATGCATTTACAAATAAGCTTCTGTTGGCTACACCATGTCAATCATAAGCCATTTGGAAGCTAATGGCAGATCCACATGGCCCCACAACAGATGTATTATCACACACCTGCACACCACTTCTCTAGGCCCACTAATCAGCAGGCTCCAACTTACTGGCAAATCTGTTCTACACCATTTTCATGAAACCCAGTAAATCAAGGCACTGTCTGGTACACTCATGATCAGCAACAGGACATCCAAAGGTTCTCCAGTGCCACCTGGTCTTGGGAATTTCAAAAATTTCATGGAATTTATCTAGCCGTTTTTCAAGGAAGATGTTGAAGGCACTGTGGGTTACAATTCATTCAGGAACCATTAAATGGTGGGGAAGCTCATTTCAATGAAAACTCTGGAGAACTCTCACAGGCAAGGCTTCCCAAAAAGTGGCCAATAGGTCACATGAAGCCAGGCCTATTGCAGTCTACAATGTGAGGTCCATGTGTGTTTTGACTGTCAACAATGGCTGCCACGTCTTTCAAAATAAAATCATGTGATATTCTGGCTGAGATTCCCAGTGCTCTGTGGAAAGAAACCCTGTTCCTAGATCTCACTTTTCTTTCCAAGGGCGACTCTCATGCGTTGCCTCCTAAAATCCTAACACAATTAATGGCAATATTTTTCTGATGTCAGTTCCAGAACTCAGTCTGTAAGGGGAATCACACCAGAGTTCAAGCCTGGTTTGGTCCATCTTCTATACATTAAGAAGAGAAATGTTGATTCAGACACATCCCTTCATCTGACCAAGTTGTCTGCCATGGAATATGACTTTTGCTTTCACAGGTCCTTCATAGCTGCCTATATCTTCTCCAGGGATCATTTCTTTGTTGACCTTTGAGGTTCTCAGCAGGTGGAGGATCCTCTAAATTCCTGTATTGTAAGACCAACTCTGTCCCTGCTCTTTCTTAAAGTTAGATTGAGGGAACAGTGTATGGTTAGGGTTAATATCATGTTCCATTTGGGTTAGGAATCATTCTACGGGATGAATTATGGTATTGGGAACCTGAAATATTCATAGGAATATAAGTGTAATATAAGTATGAATACAGAAATCTAGGTAAAATTTGAAGCCCAGAAGGTCTTTGGGCCCTTGACTGGGATACTTAGCTTTGAATTATATTCTGCACAGATGTCTCAGATTAATCAATATACAATGGTAGCGTTCCTTGTACCTTGGATGATTGAATGTCGAAGAGAACATCCACTCAAAAAGGGATAGTCGGTAGGATTAGGAATTAGTCGGAAGAGTGAATATAGGATTTGGTCCAAAAAATCTTTAGCAATAGGGTTTTGGGTACAGAGTGAGTGTAAATGTGAGCACATGTGAAGAGTCAGTTACAATGATGAACTGGGGAAAATATGAAGGAAAGCAGATAATAATAGAGACATTAGGATATCAGGCAAAGTATAAACTGAGTGATAGGATTAGACATTTTCAACTGGCTTGATGTTGAATATATAATCTTAGGAAGAAACAAATATGTAGTCACCAATAGGGTTGACATTTGAGAGCATTAGGCAACCTGGACATGGATGTTTTTCGTGATCCATGCTCACTTTCCATTTAGGCTTTGGTACAAACTTAAGTGTGATCTTTGTAATTGTGTCCAGAATATTACTTTGATAAAATGTATATGTACATCAGGTGATATGAGTATTTCTTCCACCATTTCTGGGAGCAATATTTTGAAGATGTATAAATAAGTATTGGGGGTATAAAAAGGTGTACCCTGTGTCTATGAATATAGACATAATGCATGAATAGACCATACTGTGAACAAATAATATAACTTTTTCCAACTTTAAATAATGGATTGAATTGATATCTGAAAATATACAGAAAATCTATATTGATGTACAATCCTTCATTCCAACCAGTTATACATCTAATGGTAATATTAGGGTTATGGTTGATCATGACGTGTACGTGAGTTTTGCTTCAAAGGTGATTATGGAAATAGAAAATAATGCGTTTGGAATGAAGTCTCATGAAAAGACTGTGAATCAGGCGGTATAGTGATACCAGACTTCAAACTATACAACAGAGCAATAGTAACAAAATCAGCATGGTACTGTACCAAAACAGGCGGTTGGACAAATGGTACAGAATAGAGGACACAGAAACCAATCCACTAAACTACAACTATCTTATATTTGATAAAGAGGCTGAAAGCACACAATGGAGAAATGATAGCAGCTTCAACAAATGTTGCTGGGAAACCTGGAAATCCATATGCAACAAAATGAAACTGAATCACTTTCTCTTGCCATGAACAAAAGTTAACTCAAAATGGATCAAGGAGCTTGATATCAAATCAGAGACACAGTGTCTGACACAAGAAAAAGTTGGCTATGATCTACATACTGTGCGGTCGGGCTTCAAATTTCTTAATATGACACCCATAGCACAAGGGTTAATAACTAGATTCAACAAATGGGACTTACTCAAACTAAAAAGTTTTTTCTCAGCAAAAGAAACAATAAGAGAAGTAAATAGGTAGCCTACATCTTGGGAACAAATCTTTACTCCTCAAACTTCAGATCGAGCCCTAATATCCAGAGTATACAAAGAACTCAAAAAATTAGACAATTAGATAACAAATAACCCAATCAACAAATGGGCCAAGGACCTGAACAGACACTTCTCAGAGGAGGACATTCAATCAATCAACATGTACATGAATAAATGCTCACCATCTCTAGCAGTCAGAGAAATGCAAATCAAAACCACCCTAAGATATCATCTTGCTCCAGTAAGATTGGCAGCCATTATGAAGTCAAACAACAACAAGTGCTGGTGAGGACGTGAGGAAAAGGGTCCACTTGTACATTGCTGGTGGGAGTGCAAATTGGTGCAGCAAATTTGGAAAGCAGTATGGAGATTTCTTAGAAAGCTGGGAATGGAACCACCGTTTGACCCAGCTGTTAACCTTCTCGGTCTATTCCCTAAAGACCTAAAAAGAGCATGCTACAGGGACACGGCTACATGGATGTTCATAGCAGCACAATTCACAATAGCAAGACTGTGGAACCAGCCTAGATGCCCTTCAATAGACGAATAGATAAAAAAATGTGGCTTTTATACAAAATGGAGTACTACTCTTCATTAAAAAATGACAAAATCATAGAATTTGCAGGGAAATGGATGGCATTATAGCAGGTTATGCTAAGTGAAGCTAGCCAGTCCTTGAAAAACAAATGCCAAATGTCTTCTTTGATATAAAGAGAGTAACTAATAATAGAGTAGGGACAAAGAGCCTGAGAAGATCAACACTAAACAGGAATGAGAGGTGGGAGGGAAAGGAAGAGAGAAGGGAAATTGCATGGAAATGGAAGGAGACCCTCAGGGTTATACAAAATTGCATACAAGAAGAAGTGAGGGGAAAGAGGAAAAAAAAACAAGGGAGAGAAATGAATAACAGTAGAGAGGGTAGAGAGAGAAGAGGGGAGGGGAGGGAAGAAGAGGGGGATAGTAGAGGAGAGGAAAGGCTGCAGAATACAACAGACACTAGTATGGCAATATGTAAATCAATGGATGGGTAACTGATGTTTTTCTGCAATGTGTATGCGGGGTAAAAATGGGAGTTTATAACCCACTTGAATCAAAGTGTGAAATATGATATATCAAAAACTATGTAATATTTTGAACAACCAACAATAAAAATTTTAAAAAAAAGAAACCTGGAGGAATACATGTGTTCTGAAGCAGGAAGTAATTGAAAGTGAAACAAATGTCTATAAATTTATGAACTTGTGGATAAATATATATCTTATGATGTGCATAAACTGAAGAAATAGTAATGTACTAGAGTTGCATAAAAATGAACGTCAAAATACACAACTTGTCACATAGGAATCTACTTGCATTAATGTTAAACTGGGTCAGATACTGTAGAAATATTAGGATTTGTGTGCACCATTCACTAAAGTTATTTTTCAGTACTAGGAGACAAATATGTATTTCAGGTGGATGAATATTTTTGAGAATAATCTTGTGAAAAGTTTATTATAAATCCACATACATGAACATGAATGAATGTGGGGAGTGTATAATAAGGCATATATATTTAATATTTTGAAAAATCTGGAGAGTGTGTGTATGTGTGTGTATATATATGTATATATATACATACATATACACACACTCACACACAAAACACACACAGGAACATTAAAAATTAGCAATTCATACGCCAATCGAAATTCATCATGAAATATATATCTTTCACAGATACAAAAGTATTTATTTTACTGAACTTGTATTTATGTATAATGTTGTTCAACTAGGAAGCAAACACATAGATTGAATTTTCTGTTAAAACAGTGTTTAGGAGGAGTGATCTCTTTTTACGATTTGTATCTGCCAAGTCAGCCACCTCATAAGAATGTATGTGTGATACCATGTAGGATTCTATATGTGAACCTAAAAAATACATGTGCTGAATAGGCTTCAGAGAAAGGGAGACAGGAATTCACATATTTGTTAACTTTAAAAACACATGGAGAACTATTTCAATTAAAAATTGACTAGATTTATAACACCAACACTTTATCAGGCAAAAGGCAAGTCTAACTATACACCATGCCTACTCTGAACTGCTTCTATTTCTATTCTCTTTGGGTTGTTTTTCTCCATCATATTAGAATTAGTAGTCAGAGTCTAGTCTGGTTTTGGTTAGTGTCATGGATTCAGTATTTTGAATGGAAAATTAGATAATGAATCCAATGTGTATGCAAATATGTGCTGCACAAAAATTTTTCCACTCTCATCCAGCACAATACCTTGAAATTATCTTTGCCCCAAGTAAGACACAATTAGAGTAGAAGAGTTAGAAAATCTGTGAATACATATCTGTACTGGAAAATGCTCAGGAGTTCACAACCTTGGAGGTGGTAGAGTAGTTTCCAAAAGTAAGGGACTCGGGTTGATAGACCCAACCTGATCTTTTATTAAAATTGGGAGCCATCTTGCCACAAAGCCATAAAAAGTTAATTTTGCTTTACTATAAATAACTGCAAATTCTGAACCTGCTTGGAATGCCTGCCCGTGCCTTGAATTCACCCATGCTTGACTCTCTGACGAGATAGCAGCCCTCGCTGAAACTTTAGTAACACATCATAAATTTTGGCCTTCCCTGGCCAGACAACGACCCTCTCTGAGGCTCTATTTGTCCTCATAATTTCTGATATTGGGGCCACCAAAAAATAAATAAATAAATAAATAAACTACTATTTTTGTGATGCTTGTCAAAGTTCTGTTATCTGTAACCCCCATTTTGTGTAACTTTCTGGGCTATATAGCTGTGCTGTAGGAAAGGCGGGGTTGCTGTCTTGTTCCTGCCGTTTTGGGATGGAGAGGCAGCCCAGCCGGTTGACATAATAAGCTTGCCTCAATTTGATTTTAGTTGGAGTCAGTGTTCTTTTTTTGTGTCCTCATCTAATTTTTTTGAGTTCCCCAGCAAGATGACCCTGCCGACCAGATCACAAGACCAGACTGCTGGAAAATCTGAATCTGGCCTTCCATTCAGGGCTCCGGGCTGGAGAGCCACTCTAGTGGGTGCACACCTTGAGCTGTTCCAAGGTCATGGAGTGAGCGTTAGGTCCCAGGAGCACTGCGGTGAACCACCGCACTAAAACTATTAGCAATCACCTGGTGGAGGAGGCCTCAAAAATTAAGTGGCACCTTTATAACATCTGATATCCGTTATAAAGGATATCAGATGTTATAATATCATCTGTTCTGATGACATAGAGGTGTCCTGGGGAGGCTCACATATACTCGTTTTCGGTACAGTAATGAGAATCGTTCTGTCCTCTGTTCTGTTCGGTAGGGAATTCATCTGTAATGGTAGAGATGTGATGACTGGCATGTACGTGGTCCTACTTCGGAGCTTTAGCAAGACGTTGCATTGCTCCTATGTTTTTTGTTTGAAGTTCGGGTTTCTGTATTTTGTGTTTTGTTCTGTGTTCTATATGTTTTTCTTGTTTGTTTTGTGTGTTTTGTTCTGTGATTTCTGTGGTAAAAACATAAGTATATTGGACATGAAAATGGGTAACAAAGAAAGTAAGCCTGATATTCTTTCGGACTCTGTTTTAAGGAACTGCGATGAACTTTACCCCCCTTTGTTAAGCAGGATGAGAGAAGCTCCTAGCTGGCTGCCTGGAGTATAACCACTGCAGAGGGCAATGCCTGCTGGGGACCTAAGAACTGAGTATCTCCGAGGTTAACAAGTGAAACTCCATTAAAACCCCTTGTCCCTCCAGATCAAGAGAGTCACAACCTCTGGGCATGGTTCCCTGTGTTTCTTCTTTGTTACCAAAGCAATAAACCTCCCTTTTTCTTTTTCTAAAAACCTTGTCCTCATTATTAAATTGGCATTAATTGGCTTCAAGGTCAGGAGCCGAACTTTAAGTTACAAATTTTGATAAATCCCTCCCCCACCCCCTGTCCCGGAACATTTTTAGAGCTGACTACTGAAATGTTACTAGATGGAACATGCTTGGGGTGTAACCGAACCAGAGGAGATAATCCTGTAAGTAAAAGGAGGGACTGAGGGACTCCCAGCAGCTGCTGAAGCCCTGTTGCTTCAGGGAATTCCCTCCTTCCTTCCCTGCACTGTAAGGATTATGCCACCACTGTCTTGTTAAAAAAGAGAAAAAGAAAAAGGGGACACTAAATGCATTAAAGTCACCATGGAGACCCTTAATTGTACATTTCAGGTTGCCCCTCTGTTAAAACATCTGCCCCCCCCTTGTGGACATCTATGGTGCCACTGGTGTAGGAGATTTTTTTTCTTATCTGCTCAGGTTTAAAGGATTCTGTCTGACAGCCATAGTCTGGACCTTCTTTCTGTCTGTCTTGTGTCTTTGTTTCTGGCCCTTTAAGACATGTGCAATAATGTGTTGATATTATAAATTGTTTCTTGGGAATTATCTTAGATGAATGTGTGTCTAAATGATGATGTTTTCTTGTAACAATCTGGTATTTGAATGGGTTTTTGAAGCATTGCAAAATCTTGCAGTTAAAAGTCGGGTTTAGGTAATGGTTTAGTTTATGATTTCAGATAATTCATGCCAGAGAACTTAAATACTTAGGATGGAAAACTAAAGAACTCTACTTCCAAATTGGCAAGTAACTTCCCAATCATTCAGTCTTTATTTTTCACCAATTTTGAATTGGGTAGCCTGTGAAAATATCACTGTGTGTTCGAGAGCATTAATCTGGACAAGGATTGTAAATCATAGTATGATATCTGTTGACAAAACAAGATGTAAAGATATAAAATTTTGTGAATTGTATCTTAAACTTGTACCATAATTTTCAACATCCGAACCTGAAAATTATGGTTAAAATGCCTTAGGCCTGAGGTGTCTGCTCAGAAAAGCAGTTTTTTCCTGCTCCTTCCAGACCTCAGCCATGACTTATTTTGAAAGGCAAATGAAAGAAGCCTGCAAGCTTAGTAGGAGACTGATCTGAGGCCTAAGAGAAAAAAAGGTAAATTGTATGGTATTTACTAATTACTGGCCAGTCATTTTTTCTAGGACTCTTATTTTTTTGCTTAGATACTTTATTTTTTTTTGAGCTCATGATTTTGATCATACAGACCTAGGTTAATGTTTTTCTGATCAGTACTATCTTTGACCAACTGTGGACTTTTTGAAACATTGCAATGGAGATTTCACCTGCGAAAAGCTACAAGGCCTTTACTATTATTATGTGTGCTCAATTTTGTTATGTGTTGTATGTCTATATATACATATGTCCGTATATTTTATATATGATATACAAATTAATATATATAAGGAGCACTCATTAAAAAAAAGCACTCATAAAAACAAATTTTAAAAAGTGGATCTAAAGATCTTCAATTCACGTGATTTAAATAATTCAATTAAATTTGATAAACAGATAAAAATAAATGTCTTTAAATTTAAGCTTTCAAGTTTTTCTAGGTATTCAAAAATCTGATAAAATATTAATATCTACAAAATGTCTAATATGCCTTGGTTCTAGGACTTTTCCTTCAACATAAAAATGGTTTACACTCTTCAATACATGTGTCTAATATTTTGATAAATAAGTAAAGTAAATTTGATATGGGATTACTCATTCACGAGTACTTTTGTTAGATATCTGATTGACTTACTAACGTCTGTATAAGTTTGACTAAATTCTGTAAAAGATTGTAAAAATCAATCATGTGTTAAAGAGACAAAAATTTCTTAAAACATAAGTTTACCCATAACATTGTGTTTATTAAGTTTTATTTTTTCTTGTGCAAGCAACCATAGAAATTAAACAACTGATTAAATTAGAACTGTTATTTTAGAGCACTGTACTGCCATTTCTTTAAAAGCTAAACTTGGTTAATGTAGAAACATAAATGTAATTGTGATGCTACTAATGTGCTCATATCTTACAGGTATGCAAGTCTGTAAGGTAAAAATTTTAAAAGAGCATTATATCAAGCTGGTGTTCTGAAGTTTTATGGGGATTTATTCACCTGTTATCAATAAGATATGTAAAGTTTAATCTTACTTTTTACATTGGGGAACAATTTAAATGTACTTTATGTTAATGAGAGCCTAATCTATGTAAAGGTTAAAAACTTTCAGCATTTGTTTAATTCATATTTTAAAGTGATTTTATATGGTGTTAGCTAATGTTCATGTGACCTCAAACAATTTATGTAAACTTTTTAAAATAATATTTAAAAAATAAAGATCAGCTTTAGAACTAAAACACTTAAGATTTATAAAGAGCCCTGCCTTACCTGAGATAAGGCTGTGTGTCCCATCTTATTTCATGTGAGAATGAATACAAAAGCAGTAGGTCAGATTTTATTTCTTTAAAGTTATGTTAAAAGTTCTTTTTTAATGTCAAGATTCCTAGGATCTCAAACAGGGGATATAATGTATGACTCAGCCAAAAAATTCAGGGTAGCTATTAAAAGAACTAAGTATTTTTACTGTTGTTAAAAAATTTTATTTTGTAATTTTCTTATATGTGATCTAAAGATTCCCTGTTAGTGTTTTAAAGAAGTGTTGCTTTAAGAACAAAACATGGGTTAATTTCAGAGAGTAAGTTATCACCTACAAGACAGACAGAATAATACAGATCCCAATTAATAAAAAGATAAATAATTATAAAGTTATAGACATTAAAGCCTGGTGCTCTTAATATCAGGCTGTTAAAATTTATTTGATAGATGTTTAAGATTAGGATTTTAAATTAAAATTAATTGAAAAGGGCCAAGGAAACCAATATTTGGCTCCTGCCCTCTGAGTCAGTCTGAATCCAGGGAACAGGGGACTTCTCTAAAGAGTATTGCAACTCTGGGCTATAAAAACTCCCCATCAGGGAGATTAATGAGACCACTGGAGAACAGAAAGCCAATCAGTGCATTTGCTATGAAGAGAAGAGTCATCAGAGAAGAAAGAAATCCCTGATGCTTCCGAGGGAAGCCACATGGTCAAACAAGACCTGGACCCACCTAGCGCAAATGGCTCTAGCAGAACTGAGAAAGTGCTCTCAAGTTTACCCAGTTTATGACTCCCATAAAAGCTCACCTGACTGTTAACAATAGATAGAAACAAAAGTCAGTTTGAATGCTTCATCTTAAACACTTAGCAAAGACAGTGAAAACCAAAATACAGCCATTCCTGGACATTTTGAATAATAATAATAATAATAATAATAATAATAATAATAATAATAATAATAATATTTTAAGGTACACACTTTATGTTAGCCTCCCAAAATAAGTAAGACTGGAGGCTACAAAGAAGGATTCTCTGACAGGAATGCCTGATACTTATTAAAAGAGACTATCAAGAAGAGCTGCCAGAGTCAGAAATTTTCAGTTTAAGGCCTAAATATATTCCTAACCTACACAGGTAAGCTTGGTGTTTGCTAGTACGATTATCCAGTCCTGAGTATCAAAATTAAAGGTTTCTCTATTAGACACAGAGGTCATACTGGTAAAAGGATTTTGCAAGATCAGATGACACTAAATTATTAAACTATATCTTATGGGGAGGGATAACTCTAATACTAAAAGTTAAATATTAAATTGACAGTCTTTATAACTGGGGATATTAAAGACTGGAGAGGGAACTTCTATACAGTGACATGTTCCAGCTGCTGCAACATTTATTCAGTACTCATGGTTTTTGTTTCTCTCATGTAATAACCAATCCCCAGATGACTTTACAACCTGTTCTTCCCCAACCAGACTTCAAACCGAACTGACTTCTAAAAGGCAACTCATGTCCCTCAACTACTTCTAAAAGGCAACTCATGTCTCTCACACTATGCCTACTCACGTCATCCTCTCTCAGCTCAGAAGAAGCCAAAATGGGTGACGCCTCTCTTATTACAACAATGGAGCCAAATATAAATAGACAATCAATATAAGTAATAAATTAAGTCAGGTAAAATCAGGGAGACTGGTTTTGGGTGAGTTCTAAAAATTTGGAGACTTTTACCTGAGGGATTAAAATTTCCTCAGTGCTCTACCCCTAATCTATCAAAGATTTGAAAGGGACACAGAGAAAAGGGGGGAATGATAGACCCAACCTGATCTTTTATTAAAATTGGAAGCCATCTTGCCAAAAAGCCATGAAAAGATAATTTTGGCTTTACCATAAATTACTGAAAATTCTGAACCTGCTTGGAATGCCTGCCAGTGTTTGAACTGAGCCATGTCTGGCTCTCCGACCTGATAGCAGCCCTCTCTGAAACTTTAGTGACATATCATAAATATTTGCCCTCCCTGGCCAGACAACAACCCTCTCTGAGGCTCTAATGGTCCTCATAAATTCTGATGTAGGGACAGCAAAAAAAAAAAAAAAAAAATATATATATATATATATATATATATATATATATATATATATATATATATATATATATATAAACTACCATTAGTGTGATGCTTGTCAGAGTTCTGTTAAATGTAATGCCCATTTTGTGTAAATTTCTGGTCCATGAATCTGGGCTGTTGGAAAGCTGGGGTTGCTGTCTTGTTCCCGCCATTTTGGGAGGGAGAGGCAGGATGGCCAGTGGAAATAATAAGCTTAATTTAATTTAATTTTTATTGGTGTCTGTGGTCTTCTCTTGTGTCCAGATCTAACAGGAAAACACTCACAAAACATGGAGCTCTGCCGGCCTAAAGACTTCTTGAGACACTTCCTCTGAGGTTGGGCACTTGAAATATATGTTGTTGTAAGGACCTTTAGCTTCCTTTCTAGTGGGACCATCAAAGCTGGGTCTGCATCTGTGTGACCTGGAGGCCATGGTTTCTTATATTCTAATGAACATGAGGCAGCAGTGCTGAATTTTCTCGTTGTAGGTAAACTGTGGCCACTGGGTCCTAAGTGTCTCCCCGTGTGGACTGTGAAGACATTTTGTCATCCTAAACTTTTAGTGGTGTTTCTTGCTGCTGCACTGCGATTTTGGTATTTGCTTCATGAAATACAATGAGTTCAACTGGGACCCAGTGCTGGAGGGAGTTCTGTCACTTGTGGTGGGTCAGAGTCTGCAGGAGAATGCACCAACCAGGCTTCTATCCCACAGAGCTTGCCCCCTTGTCCATAGCAATCTGACTCTGAAATTTGCCCAGAAACCTCTCCATATAAAAAGATGCCTTTACATAGAAGGGCCTGCTGGCTGCACCATGTCACTCACAAGCCATTTGGAAGGCAATGGCAAATCCTCATGGCCACACCACAGATGTATTATCACACACCTGCCCACCACTGCAGTAGGCCCACTACTCTGCAGGCTCCAACTTACTGGCATCTTTGTTCTACACCATTTTCATGAAACCCAGACAATCTAGGCATTCTATGGTACACTCATGATCAGCAACAAGACATCCAAAGGCTCTCCAGTACCACCTGGTTAAGGGAATTTCAAAAATTTCATGGTATTTAACTAGCAATTTTTCATGGATGAAGTTGGAGGCACTGTGGGTTTCAGTTAATTCAGGAACCATAAAATGGTGAAGAAGGTCATTTCAATGAAAGCTGTGGAGTACTCTCACAGGCAAGTCTTCCCATAGAGTGGCCAAAGGCTCATATGCATCCAGGCCCATTAAGGTCTACAATGTGACGTCCATGGGTGTTTTGACTCTCAACTATGGATGCCTAATCTTTCAGAAAAAAATCTTGTGATATCCTGGCTGAGATTCTCAGGCTCTGTGGAAAACAAACCTGGTCCTTGATCTCAGTTTCCAAGGGCGAATCCCATGCGTGGCCTCCTAAAATCCGAACACAATTCATGGCAATATTTCTCTGAGATCAGTTCCAGAACTCAGACTCTAAAGGAATGACACCAGAGTTCAAACCCAGGTAGAACCAGTCATCACTTCCAACCGCCACACAAATCCCCACAATTAAAACCAAAACACTCCCACAAAGCCCTCATCTTTTTCCATATAGACACTCATCATAACCTGTGGCTGGAGTTTTCCATGAGGGACTCATCCCAAGACAGTGTACAGAATAACCTTCCTAGCCCCTCATTTGCCTAAAGTCAGGGTTGCCTGGACACCCTTCCTGAGAACCAGGAGTGACCATAGGCCTGACGTAAATACTGCTCTGCTTCTCCAATTTGAGGCCTACTGACTGTCGGGTTTAGATTTTTTATCTGAATTGGTGTCATGAAAAAACCCAAGCACCTAAAGACTTGCCACTGCAGAGTTTTGAAGAACTCATTTGACACAAAGAATCCCTATTCTCACTAGATGGATGTCAGGAACCTTATAGAGAAAGGCGAGAGACTTCATCCACAAAGACTGCTTTTTGGGCCATTTTGGTTTTGGAAGCACACATGGAATCTTTCTATAGATCCATCAGGTGCTGAGAATATAAGCCACAGCCTCACACATGGCCAAGAGGCTGATTCACAAACATCCCTTTCCAAAGCAATTAAGCAAAGAGGTACAGGTGATGCCCATTAATTTCCATTTGAAAACTGTTTTCTTCAGGCGTCCCAAAGGGGTGGCCTGAGGCAAAGACCTTCCTGACATTCAGGGCAACAGAACAATAGGTAAGCAAATGGCCCAAAGCAGGGTTTCTCCACTTAGACTTTTTTGGTCACACTGATATCTGAGTTTTCTGATATTCCCCCAATCCCTTAAGCTATCCAGTACATGGCCATATCACAGAGCTTGGAGATGGTACATATATTGGACACAAAACCATGAGCCTATTCTGGAGAGTGGCCCAAATTCAGGAAGAAAACAGGAACTTAGGAAGATAGTAGGTGTTACCCATCCATAAGGCAAGCCAAAGTCCATTCATTAATTGGGCAGGATGAATGCTGTGAAGCTTTCTACTAGACAGGACACATCCATTGATGCATTCTCTTCTCTAATGTCTACAACCACGAACACAGTGGGACATACAGACATAGAAACACTCATCTTGTCAAACGACTTATTAGAAACAGTCCCCTCCAAACCAAACAAACCGCCTTTCCTCCCTATTCTCAGAACATGAGACAAAACCATAAACTCCCACCCACACCCACAAAGTCATGTCTTTCCCCCAAGTAGGTCTGTGACTATCCGGAGTATCCTCTGACTGGTGGGTCTTAGTATGTTTTCCGGAAATGGCCTGTCCTGTCTCAGATCTTGTCTCCTTGGTCAACTCTGTGACGTTGTCAGGTGCCAGTGGTGAGCCACTACCTGCTTTCTGAGGAAAGGGCCCTCTTCAGAGCTCTGCTGGCATTTGGCCATCCTCACATCAGTAGGTACCAAGAAAGACTGACACTGTCCTTGGTAAATCCAAACAAGTGTGCCTACTGGAACTGGGACTGAGAGTGGCTCTGAGTGCCTGGCTTACTGGACCCCAAGTTCAGAGAGTTTTTTTCCCAAGGAAGTGAGGTAGGTCACTTCCTCCAGGAACTGAATGAGGTCACCGCCTTGGCAACCACTTTGTCCTAACAGTTGCTTCCATAGGTCCCATGAGATGGAGGCTGCCCCTACTTCCTGTGACACTTTCACAAGTTCAAATAGTGTATCCATCCTACTCACCTGGCAATAGCTCTCCACACAGGCCTGGTTTGTTCCATCCTCTCTACATTAAGATCAGAGAGGCTGATTCAGACACAACCCTTCATCCTGCCCAGGTTGTTTGCCATGGAAGATGACTTTTGCTCTCTTAGGTCCTACATAGCTGCCTACATCTTCTCCAGGGATAATTTCTGCATGGACTTTTGAGGTTCCCAGCAGGTGGAAGATTCCCTACATTCCTGTATTGTAAGACCAACTCTGTCCCTGCTCTTCTGTAAAGTTATATTGAGTGAACAGTGTATGGTTAGGGTTAATAACATGTTTGATTTATGTTAGTAATCATTCTGCAGGATGAATAATGGTATTGGAAACCTGCCTTGTTAATAAGAATATAGAGGTGAAATATAAGTATGAAAACAGAAATCTAGGTAAAATTTGAAGGCCAGAAGTGCATTTGGCCCTTGATTGGGATACTTAGCTTTGAATTACGTTCTGCACAGGTGTCTCAGATAATTCAACATAGAGCGTCATAGGACCTTGTATCTTGGATGATTGAATGTCGAAGAGAACATCGAGTCCAAAAGCGATAGTCAGTAGGATTAGGAAGATAATTGGTAGGTTTAGAAGGAAGAGTTAGTATAGGATTGATACCAAAAGTTTTTTAGCAATAGGGTTTCGGGTAGAGAGTGAATGTATATGTCAGCCGATGTGAAGAGTCAATCACAATGATGAACTGGGATAAATATGTAGGAAAGCAGAAATCAATAGAGACATTAGGAATTCAGCCAAAGTATAAAGTGAGTGATAGAATTAGATATTTTGAACAGGGTTGAGGTTGAATAGAAAATCTTAGGAAGAAACAAATATGTAGTCACCAATACGATTGATATTTGAGAGCATTAGGCAAACTGTACATGGATGTTTTTAGTAATCCATGCTCACTTTCCTTTTAGGCTTTGGTGAAAGGTGAATAAAATATGTACTTGTCACTTCCTATTTTTCTGTATGCTTAACAAAACACTGTTGAAATCTTGAGAACTGTTTGCCAATCCTGTTCCCAGAATGTGTTGTCCCCAACTGCCAAACTGCAGAATGTACTCTCTCACCCATTTGCTCACAAACCGACCAGTCGCCCGGACCCATCAATAAACTTCCCTCCCTGTCCTCTCCAAGAAAAGAATATAAGCTCTGCTTAAGCTCTTTCAGGGCTCTCTGCTCTATCCAAGTGAGGTCTGAGCCCCAGCATGCTGTACTCCCTATTAACCCTATACTATTGCATGAGACAGTCTCTTGGTGGTCTCTTCCTCCAATGCTTGCCAGAACTTCACATGTGAAACCCCCAGCAAGACCCATCAGTGGTGTACGAAAGACTCCCAACGAGCTCCTATCAAGATAAGTAAGGTACCACTTTCGTGTTTCAGGTTTCAGGTTAGGGCTTTGCAAAATGGCTATCGGTGATGAGCGTGAGCTCTCTCAGATGCTGGCTGACAGACGTGTCACCGAGCCACAGGTCACGTTCCTGGGGGATGCCCCCAGAGGATTCGGAAAATAGAAGAAGTATAGTATCCTCGACTCAGTGATTTTTTTGTTTCGGATTCGGTTTTGCCAGCACATCAGGTTTTGCTGGCTAATCAGTCCTGGTCTCAGTATTGGACGTCCATTGCCTGTCTTTATTGTCTTGTCTTGTCTGTGTTGTGTGTCATTGCTTTCACTGTTTGTATATCTTTCATTATGGGACAGAGCACTTCAATGTCTCTGTCCCTGACTCTTGTTCAGTGGACCAAAGTCCACTTAAGGGCTCAGAATCTTTCTGTTTCAATAAAACGCCGGAACTGGCAGACTCTCCGTGCCTCAAAATGACCCACCTTTGGAGTCGGATGGCCCCTAAAGAAACTTTCTACTCCCCACTAATTCAAAAAGTCAGAAATATTGTCTTTCAACTGGGGCCACATAGCCATCCAGATCAAAAGCCATATATCTTAACTTTGCAGGACCTCTGCAAATCTCCTCCTCCATTTGTGAAGCCTTTCCTTTTCCCTGCCCCCACTCCTCCACCTTCCCCCATGATTCTATCTCTCAAACCCTCTGCTCCTCCTCCTCCACCCTTTGTTCTTCCTAAGTCTCAAGACTCAACTAGACTCTCCGCACCCTCCTTATCCCCTACCCTCTTCCCCCAACACCCAACACCCTCTAAGTGATTCCCTTGCTGCTGACTCAGCCTCTCCACCATTGGAGGAAGCTAGGCCGGCCCAGCGCCCTCCAGATTACTACCCGGCAGCACACAAAGCCACTCCTTCCCTGGACAAAGCTGGCCCCGGTAAAAGAACTCAAAGAACTTGCCGGCGTTGTCACACCTGCCTACTTGGGATGACTGCCAACAACTCCTACAGACTCTCTTCATGACAGAGGAACAAGAGAAAAACCTTCTGGAAGCTAAAAAAAAATATCCTCGGACAAGATGGGTGACCGACACCTCTTCCCACATCATCAAAGCCGGCTTCCCATTGAACCAACCGAACTGGGACACCAACACGTTTGAAGGTAGGTAGCATCCGTCCACTAATTGCCGGGCTCTAATAGCGGGTCTCCAAGCAGCCGCTAAGGTGACCAACTAATTGGGCCAAGGTTAGAGAGATTATTCAAGGGCCTGATAAATCTCCCTCTATGTTTCTAGAGAGATTAATGGAGGCATATAGGAGATATACTCCTTTCGATCCTCAGGCAGAGGATCAAAAGCCATCTGTCATGATGGCCTTCATTGGGCAAGCTGCCCTGGATATTAAAAGAGAGTTACAATGCCTAGATGGATTACAAGATATGGCTTTGAGAGATTTAGTCAGAGAAGCCTAAAAAAGTAAACTATAAGAGATGAACTGAGGAAGAGAAGGAACAAAGGAGGAAGAAAGAAAGGGAGCAAAGAGAGGATGTGAGAAGCAAAAGATAGACTAATGCATTGACTAAGGTCCTGGTCACAACAAAAAATAGGACAGAAATTAAGAAACAGGGATACAGGAAGGAATACCTGGGCACACGCCAAAAGAAACCCCTGGCCTCAGATCAATATGCCTACTCAAAAGAAAAAGGACACTGGGCCAAAAAGAGCCCGAGAATGAGACAGCCACACCAGCCAGACATTCTGACTCTGGAGGATGACTAAGAAAGTCGGGGCTCAGATCCTCTTCCCGAGCTCAGGGTAACTTTTGAAGTGGAGGGTACCCCAGTACACTTTGAAGTGGATACAGGGGCAGTATACTCAGCCCTTAAAGCCCCATTGGGCCCTCCATCAAATAAAAGGTCTCTATTTCAAGGGGCTAATGGCAGTAAATATCGGGCATAGACAACTAAGAGGATCATGGACCTGGGGAAAGGAAAAATCCATCACTCCTTCCTAGTAATCCCAAGATGCCCGGCCCTATTAATGGACCGAGATCTGCTCACCAAGCTCCGGGCCAGAATAACTTTTATCCCTGAAGGCCCCAAAGTGAAAATTATAAATCCTTCAGTAAAAACTCCTATAGTCACAGCTTTAACTGTCAGTAGAAGATGAATATCAACTCTTCACACCACACAAGACTGATCAAACAGGCACGTTACCCCAGAATTTGATAACATATTACCCAGATGCCTGGACAAAAACTGATGGCTTAGGCCTGCCCATTAAAAAACCTCCAATAACAGTGGAGTTAAAAACCTCAGCCTCTCCAATCAATGTCAAAAAATATACTCTGGGCAAAAATCTAAAGATGGGATAAGGCCCCATATTCAGAAATATCTGATCTTAGGGGTCCTAAGGCCCTGTTAATCAGCCTGCAACACTCCCCTGCTACCAGTAAAAAAATGCCAGGAACCGGGGACTATCACCCTGTTAAAGACCTACTAGAGATCAACAACAGAGTGCAGGACATTCACCGCATGGTACCTAATCTGTGCAATCTGCCTAGCACTCTGAACCCTGAGCAGAAATGGTATACTGTTCTGTACTTAAAAGATGCTTTATTTTGCTTGCCTCTGCATAAAGATAGTCAGTTGCTGTTTGTTTTCGAGTGGGTAGACCCAGAAACCGGAACGTCTGGTCAACTAACTTGGACTAGACTCGAACAGGGGTTCAAAAACTCCCCCACTCTCTTTGATGAAGCTCTCCACAGAGATCTCAACAACTTCAGAACTATACACCCTGCTTCAACATGTGGATGGCCTGCTACTGGCAGCCAACACTAAGGAAAACTGTGAATCTGGGACCCAAGCACTATTATCTGAGCTTGCTAAACTGGCGTGTAGAGCTTCTGCCAAAAAGGCCCAAATTTGCCAGCATGAAGTAATCTTCCTGGGCTATTCACTTAGGGGCGGTAAAGGATGGCTCACTGAGCAAAGAAAACAAACTGTTGTGCAGATACCACACAGATCTAACAGCAGACAACTCAGAGAGTTTCTTGGGACTGCTGGCTTTTGCAGGTTATGGATACCTGGGTTTGCATCATTAGCTGCTCCTTTATACCCGGTGCTAAAGGGAGATGCCCATTTCCAATGAACCCCTGAGAACCAGGAAGCTTTTGATAACACCTAAAGACTCTGACACTGAACCCTCAACTTCACTGAGCTTAGCCTGCAATTTCAGAAAGCCCTACACTAAGTTAAAATGTATATCAACTCACTCACCTTGGTTCAAAGAAATTGCAGGCATTCCTGAAGGATCAAGAACAGAGTTTTCCACTAACCGATTCAAAGAGAAAGGGAAGAACTGAATGGGTAACAAAAGCCTGTCGGGTCTGTCAATTGGTTAATGCTTACACTTCCAAGCTTCTTGCAGGAAAGCACCTATGAGGAACCAGACCAGGACAATTCTGGGAATTGGGAAGTTGACTTTACTGAAATTAAGCCAGCAATGTATGGACTTAAATATCTCCTAGTCTTTGTAGATACATTTTCAGGATGGATTGAAGCATCCCCAACAAAAAAATAAAAAAGAAAAGAAAAGAAAAAACCGGCCCAAATGGTGGTCAAAAAGATCCTGAAAGATATTTTTCCAAGATTCTGCCTGCCTAAGGTAATATGGGTCTGATAATGGGCCGGCGTTCATGGCCCAGGTAAGACAGGGGTTAGCCAGAATTCTAGGGATTTATTGGAAGTTACATTGTGCTTATAGACCCCAGAGCTCAGGACAGGTAAAAAAATAAAAAGAACCATTAAAGTGACCTTAACGAAAATAAGCTTAGAAACTGGCATAAAAGATTGGACTATGCTCCTGCCTTCTGCACTGTTTCATGCAAGAAATACTCCCTCTGTTTCTTTGTCTAACCTCACCCCCTATGAAATTCTCTATGGTGCCCCTGCTCCAGTAAGGGACCTAACCCCAACTCTAAGACCTAACGATCCCTTCCACACCCCCTTGCCTGACAGACTTAAAGCTCTTGAAAGAACTCAGCGGTGCTTGTTGAAACATCTGGCCCCTTCCTACCAACCAGGGTATGATGGGACTCCACATCAATATCAAGTAAGAGACCTCATCTACTAAAGACGACATCAGGTGTCATTCCTGAAACCCCGGTGTAAAGGACCATACCAGGTGCTACTTATAACACCTACAGTGGTAAAGGTAGACGGAATCACTTCCTGGATCAATGCCTCTCATCTCAAGCCTGCGCCATGTCCCCACTCTGGCTGGAAGCTGGAAAAGACTGGTAACCCTTTCAAACTGTGTGTTCGCCATGTGGATAAGGCTATAGACTCTCCCCTTGGCCACCAGTATTCCTAAGCATCATCAGCCCGTTCAGCAGCGATGGCTGATCAAAAATCCTACTAGACAACAAGTATGGTCTACCTCGAATACAGCCCACTGAGGGACCTGGTGGCCATCCCTCCACCCAGACATTTGTCAGCTACCTATAGGTCTTTCATATTGGGATAGCCCTGATGAACAGGATTCCACTAAAATTCCATTAAATCACTTTCGTACCATAGGTAATGGAAACCAACATTATGGATGTAGGGACACGTGAGCCAGATGCAGTTTGGCTAGCCTAGATTACTATGTTTGCCCGGCGGACTATCAAATCCACAAACAGCCATGGCTGTGTGGGGAAAAGCCGACTTCTTCTGTAAGTCATGGCGATCTGAGCATACAGGGGCTGCCTGCTGGAACCCAAACTCCTCATCAAATTCAGTACACAGCATTGGCCATATTACCAATTAGACAACCAAAATCCATGTCCCCCAGAGGGGTCTCTAGATCCTCAAATTCTGCATGAACTTTTTAACTTCGGCAAGTGCTCAAAAGGGTTGAAGGAAATTCCCCTATGTGCAGGCCTTTTTCCTCCTTTGCTCACATCCTGAACTATGCTTCTCTAATAGATCCTCACCCTCAGATTTCTGCTCCAGACTCTCTGCTGTCACTTTCACCTCAGGAATTTGATTTCTCCCCTCCAATTACTAGATCAAAACCCCAAACCTCTACCCTTTCTCAGACCATTGCCCCCTTGCTGAGGTAGCAGGTACTTAGGTACCCCTAAACCCAGACACTCCTCTATTCTTCTGTCAGTGCCCACAATGGGTCCCAACAGGTCCTCTTACCTGCTAACCCAAAGCTCAAACCAGCTGAGAAGAGCCCTCAGACCCCTATCCAAGATGTAATAAAAATTACCTTTAAAGTTGCATTGTCAACACTGAATACAGGTTACTAAGAATTTAAAATCCCTCACAGGCTTTTTGAGATACTCACTCCCATCTTCCCCTCTGCTCTACTTGCTCTACTGCTCAAGTTTTTTTTGCTAGCAAAATCCCAAACCCCTTTCCCAATAGTCTTTTAATCTCTCCTTCCTGATTCTCAGATCCATGGAGCTGCTCTCACCCCCTGCCTTCCACTCTTCCCCCTCTGTACCAAGACCACAGAAAATTCTTAAGTGACCTTCTCCAGAAGTCTTCACCATGACTGACTTTAGGACTTTCAGCAAAATAATCCCTATGAAAGAGTTCAATGTAGATAAACTTCCTCTTTTCTTGTTGCCCTGTTCTAGTTGCCACTGGCTGGAAAAATCATCACTCCTAAGCTAGACACCCCTTACTAGTTTTTCACAAAATATGTGAACAAGGCCTCTGGCCTTGAGCTGGAGCTTCACAGAGATTGCTACATTTCTAAGATAAAGAAGTTACCAACTGGGCTCCATTTTAACAGCTGGCAGGGAGAAAAAAAAAAGAGAAGACGAAAGCTCTCCCCCTCCCAGGTGTCATTAAAAAGTTAACTTGCCAAAATAGAAGAAATAAAACAGAAACAAAAACTGCTTTTTGTGAACTTCTGCAGACTGTGATATTCTGAGCCCATTCCCTTACATGTTGGCTACAAAATTCTGAAACAACCTAAACTTGGGGTTCAGAGGATTAATTGATTACAACAGAAGCAATGCTCTCTACATCCTTTTGCAACCAAATAGGACTGCTTCCCTAGCTTCGGTGCTATCTTAGGTGCCTTTCCTTGTCTGTTCCTTCAACAGTATAATTCTGTATACTTAATTATTGTTTATGTGTTCATAAAATGGTCAATAGATGTGATTAGTTATGTAATGGTGCAGATGTTTCCCAGAGTGCTCTATCATGACACAGGTTCATTTAAAGTTCAAATAGGGGGGGCATAAAACCCGGTTCCGCTGGGAACCTGTATCCCTCACTTTAGCCATCCTATTTGGAATAAGAGTTGCTGCAGGTGTGGGCACAGGAACCACTGACCTAGTCCATGGGACACAACAAATGACTCAATGAGAAGCAGCAATAGACCAAAGCTTAAAGATATTAAAAACCTCAATCCCAGCTTTACAGGAATCTTTAACCTCTCTCTCCGAAGTAGTTTCACAGAATAGGCGACGGTTGGACCTCCTCTTCATGAGAGAGGGGGCCTTTGTGCTGCAATGAGGGAAGAATTCTTTTTTTATGCTGACAATACTGGAGTTGTAAAAGAATCTATGAGTAAATTAAGAAAACGCCTTGAAGAGCGTCAACGAGAGACAGAGGCCCAAAAAGCGTGGTTTGAGTCTTGGTTTACACAGTCCCTTGGGTTAACTACGCTTTTATCTGCCTTGGCCAGTCCATTAATAATCCTCATATTATTGCTAACTGTGGGGCCCTGTTTGCTCAACCGTGTAGTTTCCTTTCTCCAAGCTCAAATTGGACAAGTTAAACTTTTGGTAATCAGACAACAATATAACTCACTAGCAGACATAAAATGTGACACCCCCCAATGATCACTTTTTTGATTAAAAGTAACCAGAACAAGAAGTGGGAAATGAAAGGTTTATTAAATAGGTACTTGTCACTTCCTGTTTTTCTGTATGCTTAACAAAACACTGTTGAAATCTTGAGAACTGTTTGCTAATCTTGTTCCCAGAATGTGTTGTCCCCAACTGCCAAACTGCAGAATGTACTCCCTCACACATTTGCAAGCAAACCGCCCACTCACCCTGACCCATCAATAAACTTCACACCCTGCCTTCTCCAAAGAAAGTACATAAGCTCTGCTTAAGCTATTCTCAGGGCTCTCTGCTAAATTCAAGTGAGCTCTGAGCTGCAGCATGCTGGACCCCCAATACACACTTTGCTGTTGCATGAGACAGTCTCTTGGTGGTCTCTTCCTAAAATGCTCACTCGACCATTCCATTGGTACAATCATTAGTGTGAACTTTGCTTTTTGTGTCCAGAATATTACTGTGATAAAATGTATATGTAGGTCAGGTGACATGAGTATTTCTTCCACCATTTCTGGGAGGAATATTTTCAAGACCTAATAATTAGTATTGGGGTTATAAAGACGTGTACCCTGTGTCTATGGATATAGAGATAATGCATGAATAGACAATACTGTGTTTAAATAATATAACAGGTTCCACTTTAAATAATGTATTGAATTGATATCTGAAAATATATAAGAAATCATTTATTGATATACAATCATTCATTCCAACCAGTTATACATCTAATGGTAATATTATGGTTATGGTTCATTATCTAGGGTGTGTGAGATTTCCTTCAAAAGTAATTATGAAAATCAAAAATAATGTGTTTGGAAAGAATTCTCATGAAAAGACCAGTCAAGAAACATGGAGAAATATATGTGTTCTGAAGTAGAAAGTGATTGAAAGTGAAACAAATGCCAATAAAATTGCAAACTTATGGATGAAATATATATCCAATGATGTGCATGAACTAAAGAAATAGTAATGTACAAGTGTTGAAAAAAATGAACTTCAAAATACACATCATGTCCCATAGGAGTCTACTTGCATTGATGTTAAACTGAGTCAGTTACTGTAGAAATATTAGGATTTGTATACACCATTCACTTAAGTTAGTTTTCAGTGCTGGAAACAAATAGGTATTCCAGGTGGATGAATATTTCTGAAAATAATCTTGTGAAAAGATTATTATAAATCCACATACATGAATATGAATGAATTTAGGAAATGTATAATAAGACACATATATTTCATATTTTGAAAAATCTGGAGAGTGTATATATATATATATATATATATATATATATATATATATATATACACACACAGATATTAAAAATTAGCACTATATGCCAATTGAAATTCACCATGAAATATATATTATCCACAGATCAAAAATATTTATTTTACTCAACATGGATTTATATATAATGTTGTTCAGCTAGGAAGCTCACCCATAGGGTGAATGTTCAGTTCCAACAGCATTTAGGAGGAGTGATCTCTTCTCACAATTTGTATCTGCCTATTCAGGTACCACACAATAGTGTACATGTGGTACCAGGTAGGATTATACATGTGCTTATAAAAATACATGTGCTGAATACGCTACAGCGAAAGGGAGACAGGAATTCATATATTTGTTAACTTTAAAAACACATTGAGAACTATTTCAACAAAAAAATAAGTAGATTTATAACTCCTACTCTATATAATGCAAAAGGCAAGTCCAACTATACACTGTGCCTTTTCTGTACTGCTTGTATTTCAATTCTGTTTGGGTTATTTTTCTCCATCATATTAGGATTAGTAGACAGAGTTTAGTAGGGTATGGGGTAGTGTCAGTGTTTCAGTATTTCAAATGGAAAATTGGAAAATGAATCCAATGTGTATGCAAATATGTGCTACACAAAAATCCACCCACTCTCATCCAGAACAATTACTTGACATTACCTTCGCCCCAATTAAGACACAATTAGAGGAGAAGAGTTATAAAATTTGTGAATACATATCTGGAATGGAAATTGCTCAGGAGTTCACAACTTTGGAGGTGCAAGAGGAGTTTCCAAAAGTAAGGGACAGGATAAAACTCCACAATCATGGAGCTCTGTTGGCCTAAAGACTTCTTGAGAAACTTCCTCTGAGGTTGGGCACTTGAAATATATGTTGTTGTCAGGAGCTTTATCTTCCTTTGTAGTGAGACCATCAAAGCTGGGTCTGCATATATGTGACCTGGAGGACATGGTCTCTTATATTCCAATGAACATTAGGCAGCAGTGCTGAATTCTCTCTTTATAGATATCTGTGGCCACTGGGGGTTAAGTGTCTCTCCGTGTGGACTGTGAAGCTATTTGGTCATCCTCCACTTTTTGTGGTGTTTCTTGCTGCTGCATTGGGAGTTTGGTATTTGCTTCTCGAAAAACAAAAAGTTCAACTGGGACACAGTGCTGGAGGGAGTTCTGTCATGTGTCGTGTGTCAGGGTCTGCAGGAGAATGCACCAAATAGGCTTCTATCACACATAGGTTGCCCCCTTGACCAAAGCAACCTGATTCTGAACATTGCCCTGAAATTTCTCCATATAACAAGATGCCTTTACATACAAGGTTCTGCTGGCTGCACCATGTCAGTCGCAACCCATTTGGAAGTAAATGGCAGATCCACATGGCCCCACCGCAGATGTTTTATCACACACATGCACAACACTGTTCTATGACCACTAATCAGGAGGCTCCAACGTACTGACATCTCTGTTCTACACCATTATCATGAAACCCAGTCAATCAAGGCACTGTCTTGTACACTCGAATTAGCAACAGGACATCGAAGGTTCTCCAGTGCAACCTGGTCAAGGGAATTTCAAGAATGTCATGGTATTTATGTAGCCATTTTTCAAGGATGAAGTTGGAGGCACTGTGGGTTTCCATTCATTCAGGAACCATTAAAGGTTGAGGAAGATCATTTCAATGAAAGCTCTGGAGAAATTTCACAGGCAAGGCTTCCCAAAGAGTGGGCAAAAGGTTACATGAAGCCAGGCACATAGAGGTCTACAATGTGAGGTCCATGTGTGTTTTGACTCTCAACTATGGATTCCAAGGCTTTCAGAATAAAATCATATGGTATCATGGCTGAGATTCCCTGTGCTCTGTGGAAAGCCGCCCTTGGTCTAGATCTCAGTTTTCAAGGGCGACTCTCATGCGTGGCCTCCAAAAATGCCAACACAAATCATGGCAATTCTTCTCTGAGGTCAGTTCCACAACGCAGTCTCAAAGGGGAATCACATCAGAGTTTAAACCCCGATGGACCCAGTCATCTTTTCCAACCACCACACTAATGACCACAATTAAAACCAAAACACTTCCACATAGCCCTCATATTCTTCCATATAGATACTAATCATAACCTCTGGCTGGAGGTTTCCATGAGGGGCACATCCAAAGACAGTGTCCAAAATACGTTCTCTTGCCCCTCATTTGCCTAAAGTCATTGTGGCCGGGACACCTTTCCTGTGAACCAGGAGTGATCAAATAGGCCTACTCTTAATACTGCTCTGATTCTCCAATTTGAGGCCTACTGACAGTCAGGTATAGATTCTTTATGTGATTTGGAGTCATGAGGAAACCCAAGCACCTCTGCAGGGCTTTGAAGTACTAATTTTACCCAAAGGATTCCTATTCTCACTTGATGGATGTCAGGAAACTAATAGAGAAAGGCAAGAAGCTTCATCCACCATAACTGATCTTTTTGCCATTTTGGTTTTGGATGCACACATGGCATCTTTTTTAGATCCATCTGGTCTTGAGAATCTAAGCCACAACCTGACACAGGGCCAAGATACTGATTCAGACACATCCATTTCCAAAGCAATTAAGGAAAGAGCCACAGGTGATGCCCATTCATTTCCATTTGAAAACTATTTTCTTCAGGCTTCACAAAGTGTTACCTCAGGCAAAGACCTTTCTGACATTCAGGGCAACAGAAAAATAGGTAAGTAAAAGGCCCAAAGCAGGGTTTCTCCACTGAGACATTTCTATTCACACTGATATTTGAGTTTTCTGAGATGATCACTTTTCCTTCAGCTATTCAGTACATGGCCATTTCACAGAGCTTGGAGGTGGTACATATCTTGGACACAAAACCATGAGCCTATTCTGGAGAGTTGAGAGAATTCAGGAAGAAAACTGAAACTTAGGAATATAATAGGTGTTGCACATCAATAAGGCTGCCCACTCTCTATTCATACATTGGGCAGGATGAATGCTGGGAGCTTTCTACTAGACACAACACATCCATTGATTCATTCTCTTTTCTATTGTCTACAACCACTGACACAGTAAGATACACAGACATAGAAACACTCGCCTTGCCAAACGACATACAAGAAACAGTCTACCCCAAAACAAACAAACCGACTTTCCTACCTATTCTCAGAACATGAGACAAAACCACATACTCACACCCACACTCAAAAAGGCACCTCCTTCCCCCAAGTAGGTCTCTGACTATATGGAGTGTCCTCTGACTGGTGAGCCATACTTCGTTCCCCCGAAATGGCCTGTACGGTCTCAGATCTTGTCTCCTTTTTCAACTCAGTGAAGTTGCCAGCAGCCAGTGGTGAGCAACTACCTACTTTCCCAGGAAAGGACCCTCTTCATAGCTATTCTGTCATTTGACCATCCTCACATCAGTAGGTACCAAGAAAGACTGACTATGTCCATGGTAAATACAAACAATTGAGCCCACTGGGACGGGGACTGGGACTGGCTCTGGGTGCCTGGCTTCCTGGATACCAAGTTCAGAGAGTTCCATCAACAAGGAAGTTAAGTAGGTCAATTCTTTCAGGAACTGAGTGAGGTCACTGCCGTGACAACCACTTTGTCCTAACAATTGCTTCAGTTGCTTCCAAGTGTCCCATGAGATGGAGGCTGCCCCTACTTCCTGTGACACTTTCACAAGTTAGAATGGTATGTAAACCATAGGCACCAAGGAACAGCTCTCCACACAGGCCTGGTTTGGTCCATCTTCTCTACATTAAGAAGAGAGAGGCTGATTCAGACACATCCCTTCATTCTGACCAGGGTTTTTGCATTGGAAGATGACTTTTGCTCTCTTAGTTCCTCAATAGCTGCCTACATCTTATCCAGGGATCATTTCTGCATGGACATTTTAGGTTCTCAGCAGGTGGAAGATCCCCTACATTCCTGTATTGTAAGACGAACTCTGTACCTGCTCTTCTGTAAAGTGAGATTGAGAAAAGAGTGTATGGTTACGTTTAATAACAGGTTCTATTTGGGTTCGGAATCATTGTGCAAGATGATTAATGGTATTCGGAACCTGCAATATTTTCAAGAATATACAGGGGAAATATAAGTTTGAAAACAGAAATCCAGGTAAGATTTGAAGCCCAGAAAGGCATTAGGCCTTTGAGTGGGATACTTAGCTTTGAATTATATTCTGCACAGATGTCTCAGATGAATCGATATACAATTGCCTTGTACCTTGGATGATTGAATGTCAAAGAGAACATCCAGTCAAAAAGTGATAGTCGGTACGATTAAGACGAAAGTCGGTAGGTTTAGAAAGAAGAGTGAGTATAAGAGTGGGACCAAAAGTTCTTTAGCAATAGGCTTTCGGGTAGACAGTGAATGCAAATGTCAGCACATGTGAAGAGTCAGTCACAATAATGAACTGGGATAATATGTAGGGAAGCAGAAATCAATAGAGACATTAGGAAATCAGGCAAAGTATAAATTGTGTGGTAGGATTAGACATTTTCAACAGGATTGAGGTTGAATATATAATCTTAGGAAGAAACAAATATGTATTCACCAATAGTATTGACATTAGAGAGCATTAGGCAACCTGGACATGGATGTTTTTAGTAACGCATGCTCACTTTCACTTAGGCTTTGGTACAATCGTAAGTGTGACATTTTCATAATGTGTCCAGAATATTACTGTGATAAAATGTATATGTAGATCAGGTGACATGAGTATTTCTGACAACATTTCTGGGAGCTACATTTTGAAGATGAATAAATTAGTATTGGGGATACAAATAGATGTACCCTGTGTCTATAAATATAGAAATAATGCATGAATAGACCATACTGTGAATAAATAATAAAAGTGGTTCAAACTTTAAATAATGGATTGAATTGATATCAGAAAATATACAGGGAATCTTATATTGATATACAATCATTCATTCCAATCAGTTACAGATATAATGGTAAAATTAGGGTTATGGTATATCATGAAGAATGTGTGAGTTTTGCTTCAAAATGATTATGAAAACCAAAATGAATGTGTTTGGAAATAAGTGTCATGAAAAGACCATTCAGGAAACTAGGAGTAATACATGTGCTCTGAAGCAGGAAATGATTGAAAATGAATCAAATGCGTATAAATTTGTGAACTTGTGGATGAAATATATATCCTATGATGTGAATAAACTGAAGAAATTGTAATGTACCAGTGTTGAACAAAATGAACTTCAAAATACACATCATGTCCGATAGATTTCTACTTGCATTGATGTTAAACTGTGTCAGTCACTGTAGAAATATTAGGATTGTATGCACCATTCACTTAAGTTAGTTTTCAGTACTAGAAAACAAATATGTATTTCAGGTGGATGAATATTTCTGAGAATAATCTTGTGAAAAGTTGATTATAAATCCACATACATGAACATAAATGAATTTAGGGAGTGTATATAAGACACATATATTTCATATTTTGAAAAATCTGAAGAGTGTATATATATACAAAACACACACAGAGACAATAAAAAGTAGCAATATATATGCCAAACAAAATTCATCATGAAATATACATCATCCATAGATGCAAAAATATTTATGTTACTGAACATGGATTTATGTAAAATGTTGTTCTACTAGGAAGCTCACCCATAGATTGAATTTTGAGTTCCAACAGCGTTTATGGGGAGTGATCTCTTCTCACAATTTGTATCTGCCAAGTCAGCCTCCTCACAAGAATGTACTTGTGATTCCAAGTAGGATTCTATATGTGCAGATAAAAATACATGTGTTGAATAGGCTACAGAGAAATGGAGACAGGAATTCACATATTTGTTAACTTTAAAAACATATGGAGAACGATTTCAATTAAAAATTAACTAGATTTATAACACCTACCCTATATCATGCAAAAGGCAAGTCCAAATATACACCATGCCTCCTCTGAACTGCTTGTATTTCTATTCTGTTTGGGTTATTTTTCTCCATCATATTAGGATTAGTAGTCAGAGTGTAGTAGGGTATGGGTTAGTGTCAGTTGTCCCGGCCGGCCGCACACATCAATGTGGGCAAGGAACCTAGTTGGGGAGGAATGAAGGGACAAGAGACACGAGAGATTACAGCAAGACTGGAGTTCTGATCATGCTGCAAACTTTTATTGTTCTCACATGGGAATTTATATGTTGTGGATGGGAAAGCTCTCTTATCAGCAGTTGCTGGATGTCTTCAGAAAGTTTGATAACCTCAGGATGTTGCAGGAAGACAGATGGCCGCAGGATGTCTCAGGGAGATAGATGGCTGCGGGATGTCTCCCAGGCAGGATATCTCCCAGGGGGCTGTTTCTTTTCAGTGTCAGGCTATTTTTTGAAGGAGAACTTCCTTCTAGCCCCTGACCTCTCTTTCTTATATAAAATATTTGACCATAACTTACCGGCCAATGTTTTAGGGGGTGATAGAGGCTCTGTTTCTCTAGCAGGCCTTAGAATATCTCCTGATTCGAGAGAGCATGTTTACTAGGAGATTTCGTGGTGGCCTTGGCATGTTTTGGGAGGAGATGGCTTTGAGGGGGAAGCAGGCTGACCACCATGCACCAGAGTGTGTCACTAAGAGGTCTTCTGTTTTGGGATCCGTGGATACATCCTCCTGCAGTCCATCCTGCACCCTCCGTTATTATGGCCTAACGTCCTCACTCCATGGGTGCATCCTCCCCCAAGTGGAGGGGCCCATGGAGGACGAACCCTTATGGCAATGGCAGAAGATTGTTGGTCAGAGCTGTTACTTATAGTTTAATGTAAGAAAGAGAGATCTGTGGGGATGTAAACTTAAGAAATAAGCCTGTGAGAAGGGTAGAACATCCTTTTAAGTGTTGGCAGCATGGTCTTCCATCTCCAGGCGATGATAGTGGACCTGTATGGGCTTAGAGGCCAAAATATTAATCTGTTCTATAATAAATTGTACAAGCCTGTTTATAATGCAGGGTCCTATGGACACCATTAAAAGTAAACCCAACAAAGGGCCTAATAGGGGAAGAAGGTAGGGTAGAAATCCATTAAACCCAGTCCAGAGGGGATTTTCAAAAAGTTCCCTTCATCTCTTTTCTAGATCTTCTTGAAGCTGCTTAATTTTAGTGCGTACTATGGCTGATTTATTGGCATTAAAGCAGCATCGTTCCCCTAAGGCCAAGCAAATACCTCCCTGGTTAGCTGTCAGTAAATCTAAGCCTTCTCTGTTTTGAAGGAACACTTCTGCCAGGGAGTCTACTAGGTCCTGCAAATCTTTAATGGTTCCTGATAGAGTTTTTACATCATTTATAAGTTGTTGAGACAGGCGACGCTAAGAGTGTATAGCCATGCCTAAGCCAGCTGTACCTGTGGCCACAGTAGCTGTTATTCCAAGGCTGGCAACGAGTGGTAAGGCCTGTATTGCCCGCCTGTGTCTTTTGACTGAGGTGTCTAGACTAGGAATGCATAGAGTTTCGTCTCCTGGGACAATAGTTATATCAGGGAGTAATAAGGCAAGAACACAGCCAACGGTCCAATTCGATGGAAGCCTCGGGAAGACCGAGTTTCCTCCACACATAAAAACTGTACCATTGGAGGGACAAAGAGATGGGGTGGATGAGGAATAGTTTTGTACTGTTGAGCAATTTCCAAAGGAAGTAACGCCAACATCAATATCATAGGTATTATTTTGCATCGCGCCTAAAAGACATATTGTAAAAGTGCCTATAGACTGTACTTTTAAATGAAATCTGGGTTGGCATGTATTATCATCGTCTATGATAGAATTAATAGAAACTGCCATAGGCATGATTGCCCCTGTTGTCATGGAGAGCCAGCAATCACCAGCAAAGTTGGGGTTGGAATTATTAAGCAAGAGAAGGTAGTTTCCAAAATATCTAATGTATTGTTATCTAAACCTGGGAGCTGGCATTTTGGCTATATTAAGGGATGATATGTGAGCTCAGGGATTTGGGGTTTCAAAAGTTTGATTATCTGAGGATGCTTGACAGCATAAGGGAATCCTCCACCATCAGTGACCCCTGTAGGTGCCTTAATGGGGCAGCAGGAGGGTTTACCAACTGGGCCTTGGCACCCAGCTGACTGTAGCTTGGTGTATTTGCCTTCTCCTCCCCGGTCAAAAAGAACGGGGGTATAATGAATAGTGGTCCCTCCTGCTGCATGAGTTTTAGTTAGGGAGGCTTCAAAAAATTGTTCTCCCTGCTTGTTAACACAAATTGAGGCCGACGCATAACAAGTGGCATGCATCGCTTGGGTATGCGTTCAAGTTGCAGAACAATTTTGGAGAGCTTTACTTGTACTAGGGGGAATAATCTTTGGCTTGTTAACACATACCAATTTAGGCTGATGAACTCCTCTGAGTTTATGGTCAACCTCGGCCCGGAGGTAAGCCACCTTAGTCACGCAGTCAGCAGTCTGGGTCAAACTAGTGGGAGCCTGAGTCCAAGATCCTCCCTTGCGTTCACAGGGAGGGCCAAAAAGGTACTCCATGATGTTGGAAGGTGGAGGGCCAAAGCCTCCGTGTACAATCCTGTTCAGCAGAAGTGCCTTAAGTAGGATCCTCACACAGATTGTTGGCTGCATCTGAAAAAGAGGAAAACTTGTCCTCAGGGGGAGGGCCTCCATGCCCGTGTTGAGGTAAGCCATTAACCTGTTTAACCAGGCGTTCTGGTAACCATCTTGGGGCTGCTTGCTCTTCGTCCAAAACACAAGCTGAGCCTCGTCCACAGATGAGGACAGGACCTGGGCGTTTCCATTTATTTGTAAGGGGATTGTGCCACATAACAGGTGGGTGAACAGAATTGGACGAGGATTGCCTGTGTCAGTCTGCAGCCGAATGGCCTTCATTGTCTAGGGAAAGAAAAATAAGGGCAAATAATGCATGATTAAGGCGATGCCTGGGAGTGGTAAATACAAGTGCAGAAGCATTAATGCGGGTTAGCCAAGTCTTTAGGTAAGGTGGGCACGTTCCACAATGCCTGAGGCTTGTATGGAATTCCAGTAGTATGCCAAATTTGCGAGGTAGCACAAAACTGTTTAAACTTGGCACTGGTATATGCAGGACAATTATCTTTTTTTAATATGTATTGGTTTACCCATTACAGAAAACGCTGAAACAAGATGAGAAAGGACATCTTTGATAGCCTCTCCAGAATGTGGTGATGTGAAAATAAGGCCACTGAAGGTATCTACAGAAACGTGTACATATTTGGTTTTTCCAAATTCAGAAAAATGAGTAACATCCATTTGCCAAAACTGATTGGACAGTAATCTTCAGGGGTTAACTCCCAAGTGTTGAATGGGGAGGGAGACAGGGCAACCAGGGCATGCTTTTACTATTTCTCGTGCCTGTTGCCTGGTAATTTTACATAGTTATCGAAAGTTCTGGGAATTTAGATGGTGAAGATTGTGTAACTCCGTGGCCTTTTGAGTGCAGCCAACAAAAATTGGAAAGATGAAACGAGTTGCTGCATCAGCTTTGGCATTACCTTGTGTTAGAGGGCTGGGAAGATCAGAGTGTGCCCTGATGTGTCCTAAGAAAAATGGGTGTTGTCTGGCCTGAATTAGCTGCTGAAGCTGGTGAAACCGATGGGCGACATTGGAAGAAGCCTTAATGGTGGGTGAAATCTCAAGCAGGCGCACAGAATGAGCAATGTAGGCAATGTATGTATAAATATTAACAGGATTATCAAAAAATGTTTTAAAAACTTGTGTTATTGCAAACAATTCCACAAACTGTGCTGAATGATAGACAGTATCAAAGGTGTTAGGCTGGTTATTGACAACAAAGACTGCTCGGCCATTACTGGAACTGTCTGTAAAGACAGTAAGGGCTTGAGGAATGGGAGCCTTTTGAGTAATTTTGGCAAAAATAAATGGATGTAACTGGACAAAATGTAAAAGGGGGTCATTGGGTAGGTGGTTATCAATTGTTCCCAAAAAGCCTGATAAGGCAATACGCCATTCATCCTCCATCTGTAGTAAAAATTGGATTTGGTCTTTAGTATATGAAATTAAAATATTTTCATGGTCTTTGCCAAAATGTTGTCGAGATAGCAAACGACTTTTAAAAATAATAGAAGCTACCTGAGCAAGAAAAACAGTAATAACCTTGGAGAATGTGGTGGGTAAATGGACCCAAAGCAAAGGCAGCCTTTATTTCTAAAATGTGTATTTCGTTGCCAAAATATTCCTGTGGGTGTATGAGGAGTGTGTAAAATAACCAGAACCAGAGGAAGGTTATAAGAATGTTCTGTAAAAAACTGTTTGGCAATGGCTTCTGTGACTTGGTTTAATGCCTGTCATGCCTCGGGAGTAAGTTTTTGAGGGGAGGAGGGGTGGGAATCACCTCTCAAAATATCATTAAGGGACAAAAGTACACAAGGTGGTAATTTTGAATATGTTTTTAGCCATTGAATATTCCCCAGGAATTTTTGAAAATCATTAAGGTTGTGAAGATGGTCCACCCATAGTGGTATCTTAGGAATTTGGATCTGATTATCTTGAAGTTTAAGGCCCAAATAGGTATAACAGTCCTGTGTTTTAACCTTATTAGGAGCTATCTGTTGTCCCAAGGAAGTGAGGATTTTGTAAATGTCCAAGTAACAATTATTAAGGTCATGGTTATTAGGTGCAGCAATTAACAAATCATCCATATAATGTAAAATATAAATTTGTGGCCATAGCTCTCTCACAGGGTCTACTGCTTGAGCAACGTATTTTTGGCAAAGACTAGGGCTGTTGGCCATACCTTGGGGAAGAACCTTCCATTGAAATCTCTGCATAGAGCCCTGAAAATTAATGCGAGGGAGACTAAAGGCAAAATAGGGTCTATCCGCAGGATGTAAAGGAATGGTAAAAAAACAATCTTTTAACTCAATAATCATTTTACAATAGTTTTTGGGAATAGCCACTGGTGTGGGAATGCCTGGCTGTAGTGCTCTTATTGGGCACATAGCTTTATTAATGGCAAACAAATATTGTAAAAGGCACCACTTGCCTGATTTTTACTTGATAACAAAAATTGGAGTATTCGATGTTGAGGTTGAGGGCTCTACATGGCCGGCTGCCAGCTGTTCCTGCACTAACATGGAGGCAGCCTCCATATTTTCTTGGGTAAGTAGCCATTGATTCACCCACACAAGAGTCTGAGTTTCCCAAATAATTTTATCTCCATGGGGTACAGGAGAGTCAGAGACCGACACTAAAAATCCGAATACCCAAGTCCATATGTATTTGTTTTTTGTATGGGTTTTATTGGCTCAACCAGTCCTTGTCTCAGTCTCCCAAGGCCTGTACCAGGGACAAAATTTATATGAAGCATTTGATGAGTTACCATGGAATTGGGACTGGCATGAATAACTTCCATTTGACTCAAAATATCTTGGGCCCATAGGTTAACAGGGAGGTCAGGAACAACGAAAAGAGTGACAATTCCCTTATTACCCTCTTTATAAGTCCAGCTAAGAGCCGTAGAGCTGAACAGAGGATTTTTTGACTGTCCTATCCCTTTAAGGTCAGTCAAGGATGAGGTGAGGGTCCAAGCTGATGGCCAATATTTTTGAGAAATAATTGTGTCATCAGCTCCAGTATCTAGAATTCCTTGGAATTCCTTTCCTTCAATAAGTAAGGAAATTGTGGGTCTTTTGTGAGAAACGGGTTGAACCAAATTTACATCAGAGCAGCCCAAGGAGGCAGTCCCCCGCGGTAGGTTTGGGCGGTGGAAGTGCCTCCTTGATTCAAGGGAAGGAGTATTAATTGTGCAAGACTTGTTCGTGCTGGGATGGCCACAACTCCATTAATAGCTGTGGCCAGTATTTTTTTTCTCCAGTGAAATCATTATTATTAATGACATGGAAGACCTGAACACCATGTAAGTTAGTAGAGGCTCTCCCAAAAATAAGGGCACACATATGAGATTGAGGGGGACCCATAATTCCAGTGGGTATTATCTGGGGTCCTTGCATTGAGTCCAATATAGTATCGGTGGTGGCACAGAGGTCCAATCCTGCGCTGCCTGGAGTGGCTAGTTGGAGGGAGGCAATTGTGGAGAAGAATTTTGAGGTAGGTTGGGAGTTTGGGAGGGAACAAATCTTATTGCCCCTGGGTTTGTCCTGGGGGATGTCGTGGCCTGGGGCTGGCCCCGCAGGGAGTTTCCCAAGAAGCAGGAAAAAATAGGCTGTCTGAGGGCATTTGTCTTAGATCTACACTCACTGGCCCAGTGATGACCTTTACCACATCTAGGGCAAAGGATAGCTTGGGGCGGTATAGCCCCAGTTGAAGGAGACGCTATTCCTAGGCTTTTTTTGCCTGTCGGACGCTTGCGTGCAAAATGGCCAGGTTGTTTACAAGTAAAGCAAGTACGTGAGCCAGGATTGTGAAAGGTCTTGGTAAAGGTGGCACCTAGGGCAAGACCCATGGCATGGGCTGCACCTACCCCTGCATAGAGTCTAATAAAGTCAGAAAGTTTCCCTTTATCCTTATGTGGTTGAAGAACATCCTGACATGCCGGGTTGGCGTTTTCAAAGGCAAGATGTTTTACAAAAGCGCTTTTGCTTTCGCTTGGTCCAAGCAAGCATTCCACAGCTAGGTTAAGCCGGGGAACAAAGTCGCTATAAGGCTCGTTGGGCCCTTGTCAAATTTTTGCCAGGGAAGTGGTAGCCGAGGCTTTTGAGGGAGGTGTCTCCAAGCATGTAAGCCAGCCATCTGAATCTGCATCAAAAGTCCAGCAGGGAAATGTGCCTGTTTAGTTTTATTGTCAAAAGGCTCATTGCCCACTAGCTTAACATAAGTCCTGGATTTAGAGAAGGCCTTAGTTAAAATTTTTTGAGCAGTTTCCCGACAGTGCTCTTTGAAATCTCCATTCCATAACAGGAAGTCTCTGGCACTGAGGGTAGCTTGGTCTATAAATTTCCAATCATTGGGAGTAAGTCATTGTGTGCTGTGGCTTTCTAATAAAGTCAACGTGTAGGGTGCAATGGGGCCATAGTGAGCACAAGCCTTTTTAAGTTTTTCAGGAAAATGCAGGCTTAATTTTTTGTAGACTCTGGGTTCCTGCCTGCCTAGGGCTGAACTCCTCATCCTCTGAGTCCTGATCTCCTTAATCCATTTCCCCTCTTCCTCCTCTTTATCCTCGTCTAATTCTTTGACCTCAGCCTGGGCAGGCTTATCTATCAGACTGGTGGTGACTGGGAAGGCGAGCACAGGTCAATGGAGTGGCTTCGCCTTTGTATTAGACCACTGTAGGCCAGTTGCTTTGACTCCATACCTAAGGCTAATGAAGAGAGCTCAGAGTGAAGGGATCTTAATTCTTTTAAAGGTTGGATCTGTTCCTGTGTATGTTGAAAGGATGCTCACAAAGGAGCCAGTTTAGGCAAGGGAAGTGGGGAGAAAATATCGGGGGGGGGGGCATTTGTTCCTTGAAGGGCCAGAGCACAAAAGGCAGGAGGGATATAGGAGGGAGGTGGATGTGTAAGTCCTATAAGTTGTGGCAGGGTCTTGAGAGGTGGAGGGTCTTCTGAATGGTAGCGAGCTGCTTCCTTCTCCAAGGTAGCCTCCTCTACAGGGGTCAAATGAGTCTCCGGTATTTAAAAGTGGATAAAGGCAGTTGGTAATCATTGGAGCCTTATTCATTAGGGTGGTATTTTGAGGGGGACCAGGAAGGTTCCCACGGTCCTGGGAAGCCTGAGAAGGGTCTATGTCTATACTAACTGATGGGCATGCCGAGGGGATATGAGAAGTATTTGCATAGTCTCTTTCCCAACCTTGACAACTTTTAAGGTACCATTGTCAAAGGGTGAACTTTTAAGAATTCTATTAATTAAGTTCCAGTAAGAAAAGGTGGGAACAGGCACTTTTTCTGGGCCAAAGGATTCATAATAATCTTTTAAACAGTCTCCTACTCTAAGCCATCTTTTACCATCAATGGTCCTTTCAAGAAGAAACCATGGACACTGCTCTCTTATGTGTGAAAAGAAAAAAAATTTAAGTCTTTTTTCTTAATACGTGCCCCCATGTCTGGAAGGACTCCTTGTAGCCTGACAAAAACAAATCATGTGACGAAACTGCTTGCCCCATGGTGGGTCAATCACCGTGTGTCATCCCCACCCTCCTCCTGGATCTGTCTCTCGGTGGTGTCTTCTGCGGTTATTGCAAGCTCCGCTTGACCAAATCTTCCAGGAGGACGGGGTCCCCCTCAATCAAAAGCTCGAGCCCCAGTCAGTGGGCGCCAGATGTCCCGGCCGGCAGGACACATCAACGTGGGCAGCGAACCTAGATAGGGAGGAATGAAGGGACAAGAGACACGAGAGATGACAGCAAGACAGGAGTTCTGATCAAGCTGCAAACTTTTATTGTTCACACAGGGGTATTTGTATGCTGGATGTGGGAAATCTCTCTTATCGGCACTTCCTAGATGTCTTCACAAGGTGAGATAACCTCAGGAAGTTTCAGAAAGACAGATGGGCACAGGATGTCTCAGGGAGACAGATGGCTACAGGATGTCTCCCAGACAGGATGTCTCCTGGTGGCTGTTTCTTGTAAGTGTCAGGCTATTCTTTGAAGGAGAATTCCTTCTACCTCTGACAGTCAGGGATTCAGTATTTCGAATAGAAAATTGGAAAATGAATCCAATGTGTATGCAAATATATGCTACCCAAAAGTCTTCCCACTCTCATTCAGAACAATGCCTTGACATTACCTTCACCCCAAGTAAGACACAATAAGAGGAGAAGAGTTAGAAAATCTGTGAATACACATCTGGAATGGAAAATGCTCAGTAGTTAACAACCTTGGAGGTGGTAGAGGTGTTTCGAAAAGTAAGGTACATGGTAAAAACTCCACAAACATGAAGCTCTCTTGGCCTAAAGACTTCTTGAGAAACTGCCTCTGAGGTTGGGCACTTGAAATATATGTTGTTGTCAGGAGTTTTAACTTCCTTTGTAGTGAGACCATCAAATCTGGGTCTGCTTCTGTGTGTCCTGGAGCACATGGTTTCTTTTTTTCCAATAAACATGAGGCAGCAGGGCTGAATTCTCTCTTTGTAGGTAATTTGTTGCCATTTGGGGGCAAAGTGTCTCCCAGTGTGGACTTTGAAGCCATTTGGTCTTCCTCTACTTTTCATGGTGTTTCTTGCAGCTACACTGGGAGTTTGGTATTTGCTTCATGAAATACGAAGAGGTCAACTAGGACAGAGTGCTGGAGGGAGTTCTGTCACGTGTGTTGGTTAAGGGTCTGCAGGAGAGTGCACCAACCAGGCTTCTATCCCACATAGCTTGCCCCCTTGACAATAGAAATCTGATTCTAAACATTGCCCTGAAACCTCTCCGTATAACAAGATGCCTTTACATACAAGGGTATGGGGGCTGCACCATGTCAGTCACAAACCATTTGGAAGCCAATGGCAGATCCACATGACCCCATCACAGATGTTTTAACAAACACCTACACTCCACTGCTCTAGGCCGAATACTCATCGGGCTCCAAATTACTGGCATCTCTGTTCTACACGATTTTCATGAAACCCAGTCAATCAAGGCACTGTCTGGTACACTCATGATCATCTATAAGACATCCAAAGGTTCTCCACTGACACCTGTTCATGAGAATTTCAAAAATTTAATGGTATTTATCTAGCCTTTTTTCAAGGATGAAGTTTGAGGCACTGTGGGTTTTAATTCATTCAGAAACCATTAAATGGAGAGGAAGCTCATTTCAATGAAATCTCTGGAGAATTCTAACAGGCAATGCATCCCAACGACAGGCTAAAAGGTCACATTAAGCCAGGCGTTTGAGGTCTACAATGTGTGATCCTTTTGTGTTTTGACTTGCAACTATGGCTGCCAATTCTTTAAGAATAAAATCATGTGATATCCTTCCTGAGATTCCCAGTGTTCTGTGGAAAGCCACCCTGGGCCTTGATCTCAGTTTCCAAGGGGGACTCTCATGTGTGGCCTCCTAAAATCCCATCACAATACATGGCAATACTTCTTTGAGGTCAGTTCCATAACTCAGTCTCTAAGGGGAATCACACCATCTCTTCCAACGGCCACAAAAATGACCACAATTAAAACCAAAACACTCCCACATGGCCCTCATCTTCTTCCATATAGACACTAATCATAACCTCAGGCTGTAGGCTTCCATGAGGGCCAAAGCCAAAGACAGTATCCAAAATAAGGTCCCTTTCTCCCATTTGCCTAAAGTCAGTGTGGCAGGGACACCCTTCCTGTGAACCAGGAGTGATCTAAGAGGCCTGCCCTTAATACTGCTCTGATTCTCCATTTTGTGGCCTAATGACTGTGGGGTTTAGATTCCTTATGTTAATTGGGGTCACGAGAAAACCCAAGCACCTATGGCCTAGCCTCTGTAGTGATTTGAAGAACTCATTTGACCCAAAGGATCACTATTCTCAAAGATGGAGGTCAGGAACCTTACAGAGGAAGGTGAGAGACTTCATCCACAATGACTGCTCTTTTGGCTATTTTGGTTTTGGATGCACACATGGGATTTTTTTAGATCCATTAGGTGCTGAGAATCTAAGCCACATCCTCACACAGGGCCAAGAAGCTGATTCAGACACATCCCTTTCCAAAGCAATTAAGCCAAGAGCCAAAGGTGATGCCCATTCACTTCCATTTGAAAACTCTTCAGTCTTCACAAAGGGGTGGCCTGAGGCAAAGACCTCCCTGACATTCAGGGCAATAATACAATAGGTAAGCAAAAGGCCCAAAGCAGGGTTTCTCCACTGGGACTTTCCTGGTCACACTGATATCTGAGTTTTCTGAGATGCTCACCATTGCCTACAGCTATCCAGTACATGGCCATGTCACAGAGCTTAAAGGTGGTACATATCTTGGACACAAAACCATGAGCCTATTCTGGAGTTTGGCCAAAATTCAGAAAGAAAATAGGAACTTAGGAAGATATTAGGAGTGGCCGATCCATATGGCAAGCCGCAGACCATTCATAAATAGGACAGGATGAATGCTGGTAAGATTTCTACTAGATAGGACATATGTATTGATGCACTCTCTATTCTAATGTCTACAACCACGGACACAGTGGGATACACAGACATAGAAACACTCGCCTTGTCAAAAGACTTACTAGAAACATTTCACACCAAACCAAACAAAACGACTTTCCTACCTATTCTCAGAACATGAGACAAAATGACAAACCCACACCCACACCCACATCCACACAGACCCCCAAGTAGGTCTGTGAAAATATGGAGTGACCTTTGACTGGTGGGCCATAACATATTCCCCCATAATGGGCTGTCCTGTCTCAGATCTGGTCTCCGTGTCCAACTCTGTGAAGCTGTTAGGAGCCAGCGGTGAGCCAGTACCTTCATTCTCAGGAAAGGCCCCTCCTCAGACTTTACTGGCATTAGGCTATCCTCACATCAGTAGGTACCAAGAAAGACTGTCTCTGTCCTTTGAAAATCCAAACAAGTTTGAACACTGGGACATGAACTGGGACTAGCTCTGGGTGCCTGACTTCCTGTATCCCAAGTTCAGAGAGTTCCTTCATCAAGGAAGTGAGGTGAGGTCACTTCCTTCAGGAACTAAATGAGGTCACTGCCTTGACAACAACTTTGTCCTAAAAGTTGCTTCTAAGAGTCCCATGAGATGGAGGATGCACCTACTCGCTCTGACATTTTCACAAGTTAGAATGGTATATCAACCATAGGCACCCGGGAACAGCTCTCCACACAGGCCTGGTTTGGTCCATCTTCTCTACATTAAGATGAAAGAGGCTGATTCAGACACATCCCTTCATCTTGACCAGGTTGTTTACCATGGAAGTTGACTTTTCCTCCCTCAGGTCCTTAATAGCTGCCTACATCTTCTCCATGGATCATTTCTGCATGGACCTTTGAGGTTCTCAGCAGGTGGAAGTTTCCCTACACTCCTGAATTGTAAGGCCAACACTGTCCCTGCTTTTCTATAAAGTTAGATTGAGGGAACAGTGTATGGTTTGGGTAATAACAGGTTCGATTTTGTTAGGAATCATTCTGAGTGATGAATAATTTTATTGGGAACCTGCGATATTTATTAAATTATATTGGTAAAATATATGTATGAAAACAGAAATATAGGATTTGAAGCCCAGAAGGGCATTGGGCCCATGATTGGGATACGTAGTGTTGAATTACGTTCTGCACAGATGTCTCAGATAAATCCATTTACAATGGCATAGGACCTTGTACATTGGATGATTGAATGAGGAAGAGAACATCCAGTCAAAAAGGGATAGTCGGTAGGATTAGGTAGATAGTCGGTAGGTTTAGGAAGAAGAGTGAGTACAGGATTTGGACGGAAATTTCTTTAGCAATAGGGTTTCAGTTAGAGAGTGAATGTAAATGTCAGCACATATGAAAATTCAGTCACAATGATGAACTTTGAAAAATATGTAGAAAAGCAGATAATAATAGAGACTTTAAAAAATCTGGCAAAGTATAAAGTGAGTGATAGGATTAGACATTTTGTACACTGTTGAGTTTGAATATATAATCTTAAGAAGAAACAAATATGCAGTGAGCATTAGGATTGACATTTGAGAGCATTAGGAAACCTGGACATGGATGCTTTTAGTAATCCATGTTCACTTTCCTTTTAGGCTTTGGTACAATCATAAGTGTGACCTTTGCATTTTTTGTCCAGAATATTACTGTCATAGAATGTATATGTGGATCAGGTGACATGAGCATTTCTTCAAGCATTTCTGGGAGTAAGGTTTTCAAGAGCTATAAATTAGTATTGGGGGTACAAAGAGGTGTACCCTGTGTCCATGAATATAGACATAATGCATGAATAGACCACATTTTGAATAAATAATTTAACTGTTCCCACTTTAAATAATGCATTGAATTAATATATGAAATATTATAAGAAATCTTGTATTGATATAATATCATTCATTTCAACCAGTAATACATCTAAATGTAATATTAGGGTTATGGATTATCATGAAAGGTGTGTGAGTATTGCTTCAAAAGTGATCCTAGAAATCGAAAATAATGTGTTTGGAAAGAAGTCTCATAAAAAGACCAGTCAAGAAACTTGGAGGAATACATGTGATCTGAAGAAGAAAATGATTGAATGTGAAACAAATGCCTATAAACTTGCGAACTTGTGGATGAAATATATATCCCATGATGTGAATAAATTGAAGAAATAGTAATGTACCAGTGTTGAATAAAACGAACATCCAAATACACATCATGTCCCATAGGAATCTACTTGAATTGATGTTAAACTAGGTCAGCTACTGTAGAAATATTAGGATTTGTATGCACCATTCACTAAAGTTAGTTTTCAGTACTAAGAAACAAATATGTATATCAGGAGAATGAATATTTTGAGAATACTCTTGAGAAAATTTGATTATAAATCCACATACTTGAATATGAATGAGTTAAGGGAGTTTATAATAAGACACATATTTCATATTTTGAAAAATCTGGAGAATATATATATATATATATATATATATATATATATATATATATATATATATATATACACACACATACACACACACAAACACACACGGACATTAAAAATAGCATAATATATGCTATAGGAAATTCACCATGAAATTTATATCATCCAGAGATCCAAAAATATTTATTTTATTTAACATGGATTTATGTATAATGTTGTTCAACTAGGAAGCTCACGCATAGGTTGAATTTTCAGTTCTAAAGCGCTTAGGAGGAGTGATCTCTTAAAATTTGTATCTGCCAAGTCAGCCACTTCACAAGAATGTACGTGTGGTATCAGGTAAGATTCTATAATTGCATGTAAAAATACATGTGCTGAATAGGCTACAGAGACAGGGAAACAGGAATTCACATATTTGTTAACTTTAAAATACATGGAGAAATATTTTAACAAATAATTGACTAGATTTATAACTCCTACCCTAAATAATGCAAAAGGCAATTCCACTATACACCATGCCTTCTCTGAACTGCTTGCATTTCTATTTTTTTAGTTTATTTTTCTCCACCTTATTAGGATTAGTTGTCAGAGTCTAGTAGGGTAGGTGTTAGTGTGAGGTATTCAGTATTTTGAAAGGAAAATTGGAAAATGAATCCAATGTGTATGTAAATATGTGATACACAAAAATCTTCCCACTCTCATCCAGAACAATGCCTTGACATTACAATCGCCCAGAGTAAGACACAATTAGAAGAGAAGAGTTAGAAAATCTGTGAATAAATATCTGGAATGGAATATGCTCAGGAGTTCACAACCTTGGAGGAGGTAGAGGAGATTCCAAAAGTAAGGGACAGTGTAATCGTTCCAAATACATGGAGCTCTGCTGGCCTAAAGACTTCTTGAGAAACTGCCTCTGAGGTTGGGCACTTGGAATATATGTTGTTGTCGGGAGCTTCAGCTTCGTTTGTAGTGAGACCATCAAATCAGGGTCTTCATCTATGTGACCTGAAGGACATGGTTTCTTATTTTCCACTGAACATGAGTCATCAGTGCTGAATACTTTACTTGTAGGTAAACTGTGGACACGGGGGGCTAAGTGTATCCACATGGGCCTGTGAAGCTATTTGGTCATTCTCCACTTTCCGTGTTGTTTCTTGGTGCTGCACTGGGATTTTGGTATTTGTTTCACGAAATACAAAGAATTCAACTGTTACTCTGTGCGTGAGGGAGTTCTGTCACGTGTGGTGGGTCAGGGTCTGCAGGAGAATGCACCAAACAGGCTTATATCCCACATAGTTGCCCCCTTGACCATAGCAACCTGATTCTTAATATTTCCCTAAAACCTCTGCATATAACAAGATGCCATTACATTGAAGGGACTGCTGGCTACACCATATCAGTCACAAGCAATTTGGAAGCCAAAGGCAGATCCACATGACCACACCGCAGATGTTTTATCACACACCTGCCCACCACTGCTCTAGGCCCACTCCTCAGGAGGCTCCAACTTCCTGGCATCTCTGTTCTGCACAATTTTTATGAAAACCAGTCAATCAAGGCACTGACTGTTATTCTCATGATCAGCCACAAGATATTCAAAGAATCTCCAGTGCCAACTTGTCACGGGAATTTTAAAAATTTCATGATATATTGACCTAGCCATTTTTCAAGGATGAAGTTGGAGGCATTCTGGAACTATTAAATGGTGAGGAAGCTCATTTCAATGAAATATCTGGAGATGTCTCACAGGAAAGGCTTCCCAAAGAGTGGCCAAAAGGTCACATGAATCCTTGAAAATTGAGGTCTACAATGTGAGGTCCATGTGTGTTTTGACTCTCAACAATGGTTGCCAAGTTTTTCAGAATAAAATCATGTGATATCCTGGCTGAGATTTCCAGTGCTCTGTGAATAGCTACCCTGGGCCTAGATCTCAGTTTCCAAGGGCGACTATCGTGCGTGGCCTCCTAAAATTCCAACACTATTCATGGCAATACTTCTCTGAGTTCAGTACGAGAACTCAGTCTTTATGCGGAATCCCACCAAAGTTCAAGCCAAGGTGGACCATGTCATCTCTACTAACCGCCACAAAAATGACTACAATTAAAACCAAAACAATCCCACATGGCCCTCATTTTCTTCCATACAGACACTCATCATAACCTCTGGCTGGAGGTTTCCGTGAGGGGTGCAGCCCAAGACAGTGTCCAAAATAAGCTCCCTTGCCCCTCATTTGCCTAAAGTCAGGGTGGCCTGGACACCCTTCCTGTGAACTAAGAGTGATCAAATAGGCCTGCCGTTTATTTTGCTCTGCTTCTTAAATTTGAGGCCTACTGATGGTGGGATTTAGATTCTTCATGTGAATTGGAGTCATGAGAAAACCCAGTCCCCTATGGGCTAGAATCTGCAGGGCTTTGAAGAACTTATTTGACCCAAAGGAGCCCTATTCTCACTTGATGGAGGTCAGGAACCTTACCAAGGAAGGAGAGAGACTTCATCCACAATGATTGCTCTTTTGGACATTTTGCTTTTGGATGCATACATGGGATCTCTCTTTAGATCCATCAGGTTCAGAGAATCTAAGCCACAGAATTACACAAGGTCAAGGGGCAACAGAACAATAGGTAAGGAAAAGGCCCAAAGCATGGTTTCTCCACTGAGTCTTTACTGGTCACACTGATATCTGAGTTTTCTGAGATGCTCGCCATGCCCTTCATTTAACCAATACATGGCCGTGTCACAGAGCTTGGAGGTGGTACATATCTTGGACACAAAACCATGAGCCTATTCTGGAGAGTGGCCAGAATTCAGGAAGCAAACAGTAACTTAGGAAGATAGCAGGTGTTGCCGATCCATAAGGCAAGACGCAGTCCATTCATAAATTGGGAAGGATGAATGCTGCGAAGCTTTCTACTAGACAAGACTCATCCATTGATGCATTCTCTTTGCTAATGTCTACAACCACGGACACAGTGAGATACACAGACATAGAAACACTCGCCTTTTCATACGACTTTCTGGAAACACTTTACTTCAAACCAAACAAACCGACTTTCGGACATATTCTCAGAGCATGAGAAAAAAACCACAAACCCACACCCACAGCCAGATAAGCACCTCCTTCCTCCAAGTAGGTTTGTGACTATCCGGAGTGTTCTCTGACTGATAGGCCATACTATGTTCCCCCGAAATAGCCTCTCCTTTCTCACATCTGGTGTCCATGGGCAATTCTGTGAAGTTGTCAGGAGCCAGCAGTGAGCCACTACCTTCTTTGTCAGGAAAGGCCCCTCTTCAGAGCTTTCCTGTCATTTGTCCATCCTCACATCAGTAGACACCAAGAAAGACTGACTCTGTCCTTGTTAAATCAAACAAGTGAGACCACTAGGCCTGGGACTGAGACAGGCTCTAGATGCCTGGCTTCCTGGATCCCAAGTTCAGAAAGTGCCATCACCAAAAAAGTGAGGTGAGGTAACTTCTTTCAGGAACTCAATGAGGTTACTGCCTTGGCAACCAGTTTGTCCTAACACATGCATCCAAGGTTCCCATGACATGTAGGCTGACCGTATTTCTGTGACACTTTCACAAGTTAGAATGGTATATCAACCATAGGCACCCGGGAACAGCTCTCCACACAGGCCTCATTTGGTCCATCTTATCTACATTAAGAAGAGAGAGGCTGATTCAGACAAAAGCCTTCATCCTGACCAGGTTGCTTGCCATGGAAGATGACTTTTGATCTCTCAGGACCTTCATACCTGCCTACATCTTCTCCAGGGATCAATTCTGAATGGACCTTTGAGGTTCTCAGCAGGTGGACAATCCCCTACTTTCCTGTATTGTAAGACAAACTCTGTCCCTGCTCTTTTATAAAGGTAGATTGAGGGAACAGTTTATGGTTAGGGTTAATTACATGTTTGTTTTGGGTTAGGAACCATTTTGCTGGATGAATAATGGTATTGGGAATCTGTGATATATATAAGAATATAGAGTTGAAAAATATGTATGAAAACAGAAATTTAGTAAGATTTAAAGTCCATATTGGCATTGGGCCTTTGATTGGGATACTTAGCTTTGAATTACGTTCTGCAGTGATGTCTCAGATAAATCGATAATCAATGACATAGGACCTTGTACCTTGGATGATCGATTGTAGAAAAGAAAATCCACTCAAACAGGGATAGTCCATAGGATTAGGAAGATAGTCGGTAGGTTTTACAAGAACTGTGAGTACAGGATATGGACCAAAAGTTCTTTATCAATAGGGTTTAGGTAATAGAATGAACGTCAATGTCAGCACATGTGAAGAGTCAGTCACATAGGTAAACTGGGGAAAATATGTAGGAAAGGAAACATCAATAGAGACAGTAGGAAATCAGGCAAAGTATAAAGTGAGTGATAGGATTAGACATTTTAACAGGGTTGATATTCACTATATAATCTTCAAAGAAACAAATATGTAGTCACCAATAGGATGGACATTTGAGAGAATTAGGCAACCTAGACATCAATGTTTTTAGTAATCCATGCTCCCATTCAATTTAGGCTTTTGTACAAACATATGTGTGATCTTTGCATTTTGTATCCAAAATAGTACTGTGATAAAATGTATATGTAGATCAGGTGACATAAGTATTTTTTCCACCATTTCAGGGAGCAATATTTTGAAGATGTATAAATTAGTATTGCGGGTACAAAGAGGTGTACCCTGTGTCTATGAATATAGAGATAATGCATGAATAGATGATACTGTGGATAAATAATATAACTGATTCCACTTTAAATAATGGATTAAATTGATATCTTAAAATATATAAGAAATCTTATATTGATACACAGTCATTCATTCCTATCAGTTATACATCTAATGGTAATATTAGGGTTATGGTTTGTCATTAAGGGTGTGTGAGTTTTGCTTCAAAAGTAATTATGGAAATCGAAAATAATGTGTTTGTAAAGAAGTCTCATGAAGAGACTAGTTAAGAAACATGGAGGAATACATGTGTTCTGAAGCAGGAAGTAATTGAAAGTGAAACAAATTGATATAAATTAGCGAACTTGTGGATGAAATATATATCCTATGATGTGCATAAACTGAAGAAATAGTAATGTACCAGTGTTGAAAAAAAATGAACATCAAAATACATGTCATGTCCCATAGGAATCTACTTGCATTGATCTTAAACTTGGTCAGTAACTGTAGAAATATTAGGATTTGTATGCATCATTCACTGAAGTTAGTTTTCAGTACTAGGAAACAAATATGTATTTCAGGTGGATGAATATTTCTGAGAATAATCTTGTGAAAAGTTGATAATAAATCCACATACATGAACATGAATAAATTTAGGGAGTGTATAATAAGACACATATATTTCATTTTTTCAAAAATCTGGAGAGTGTATATATATATATATATATATATATATATATATATATATACACACACACACTCACACAGACATTAAAAAGTAGCAATATATATGCCAATCAAAATTTATCATGAAATATATATAATCCACACATCCCAAAATATACTTTTTACTGAACATGGATTTATATATAATTTTGTTCAGCTAGGAAGGTCACCAATAGTTTGAATTTTCAGTTCCAACAGCATTAAGAGGAGTGATCTCTTTTCACAATTTGCATCTGCCAAGTCAGCAACCTGTCAAGTATGTACATGTGATACCAGGTAGGATTCTATATGTGCATATAAAAACACATGTGCTGAATAGGCCACAGAGAAAGGGAGAGAGGAATTCACATATTTGTTAACTTTAAAAACACATGGAGAACTGTTTTAATTAAAAATTGACTAGATTTATAATTCCTACCCGATATAATGCAAAAGGCAAGTCCAATTATACAACATGACTCCTCTGAACTGCTTGTATTTCTATTCTGTTTTGGTTATTATTCTCCATCATGTTAGGATTAGTAGTCAGAGTCTAGTGGGGTATGTGTTAGTGTCCAAAATAAGCTCTCTTACCCCTCATTTGCCTAAAGTCATGGGGGCCTGGACACCCTGCATTTGAAGCAGGAGTGATAAAATAGGACTGCAGTTAATACTGCTCTGCTTCTCCATTTTGAAGCCTACTGCCTGTCATATATAGATTCTTTATGTGATTTGGAATAATGAGAAAACCCAAGCACTTCTTTAGGGCTTTGAAGATTTCATTTGACCCAAAGGATCCCTATTCTCACTTGATGTAGGTCAGGAACCTAACAAAGGAAGGCAAGTCACTTCATCTACCATTACGGATCTTTTTGCCATTTTGGTTTGGATGCACACATGGGATCTTTCTTTAGATCCATCAGGTGCTGAGAATCTAAGCCACAACCTCACACAGGTCCAAGAGGCTGATTAAGACACATCCCTTTCCAAAGAAATTAAGCAAAGAGCCACAGGAGATGGCCATTCATTTTCATTTGAAAACTGTTTTCTTCAGGCTTCACAAAGAGGTGGCCTGAGGCAAAGACCTTCCTGACATTCAGGGCAACAGAAACATAGGTAAGAGAATCGCCCAAAGCAGGGTTTCCCCACTGAGAATTTCCTGGTCACACTGATATCTGAGTTTTCTGAGATGTTCCCATTCCTTACCGCTATCCAGTACATGGGCATGTCACAGAGCTTGGAGGTGGTACATATCTTGGACACAAAACCATGAGCCTATTCTGCAGAGTGGCCAGAATTCAGGAAGAAAACAGAATCTTAGGAAGATAGTAGGTGTTGTCCATCCATAAGGCAAGCTGCAGTTCATTCATAAATTGGGCAGGATGAATGCTGGGAAGCTTTCTACTAGACAGGACATATCCATTGATGCATTCTCTTTTCTAATGTCTACAACCACGGACACAGTGGGATACACAGATATAGAATCACTCACCTTGTCAAAAAACTTACTAGAAACAGTCTATTCCAAACCAAACAAACTGTCTTTCCTACCTATTCTCAGAATATGAGACAAACCACAAACTGACACTCACACTCACAAAGGCATCTCCTTCCCGCAAGTATGTCTCTGACTATCTGGAGTGTCCTCTGTCTGTTGGGCCATATTATGTTCCAATGAAATGTCCTGTCATGTCTCAGATCTGTCTCCTTTGCCAACTCTGTGAAATTCTCAGGAGCCAGCGGTGAGCCACTACCTGCTTTCTCAGGAAAGGCCCCTCTTCAGATCTGTCCTGGCATTTGGCAATCCTCACATCAGTAGATACCAAGAAATACTGACTCTGTCCTTGGTACATCCAAACAAGTGAGCCCACTGGGATTGGGACTGGGACTGGCTCTGGGAGCCTGGCATCTTGGATTCCAAGTTCAGAGAGTTACATCACCAAGGAAGTGAGGTAGGTCACTTTCTTCAGGAACTGCATGAGGTCACTACCTTGGCAATCACTTTGATTTAACATTTGCTTCCAAGGGTCCCATGAGATAGAGGCTGCCCCTACTTTCGGTGACAAATTCACAAGATAGAATGGTATACCAAACATAGGCGCCTGGGAACATCTCCCCACACAGGCCTGGTTTGGTCCATCTTCTCTACATTTAGAATAGAGAGACTGATCCAGACACATCCCTTCATCCTGACAAGGGAGTTTGCCATGCACGATGACTTTTGCTCTCTCAACTCCTTCATAGCTGCCTACATCTTCTCCAGGGATCATTTCTGCATGGACCTTTGAGGATCTCAGCAGGTTTAAGAACCCCTACATTCCTGTATTGTAAAAGCAACTCTGTCCCTGCTCTTCTGTAAAGTTTGATTGAGGGAAGAGTGTATAAAAGTTTGATTTGAATCATTCTGCGGGATGAATAATGGTAATGGGAACCTGTAATATTTACAAGAATGTAAAAGTGAAATATAAGAATGAAAACAGTAATCTAGGTAAGATTTGAAGCCCAGAAGGGCATTGGGCCCTTGATTGGGATACTTAGCTTTGAATTATGTTCTGCAGAAATGTCTCAGATAAATCGATGTTCAATGGCATAGGACTTTGTACCTTGAATGATGGAATGTCAAAGAGAACTTCTAGACAAAAAGGGATAGTCGGTATTATTAGAAAGATAGTCGGTAGGTTTAGAACGAAGAGTGAGTATAGCATTTGGACCAAAAGTTCTTTAGCAATAGGGCTTCTGGTAGAGATTGAATGTAAATGTGAGCACATGTGAAGAGTCAGTCACAGTGATAATCTGGGGAAAATATGTAGGAAAGCAGATATCAATAGAGACATTAGGAAATCAGGCAAATGATAAAGTGAGTGATAAGATTAGACATTTTCAAGGGGCTTGAGGTTGAATATATAATCTTAGGAAGAAACAAATATGTAGTCAAGAATAGGATTCACATTTGAGAGCATTAGGCAACCTGGACATGGATGTTTTTAGTAATCCATCTTCACTTTCCATTTAGGTTTGGTAAAATCATAAGTGTCACCTTTGCTGTTTGTGTCCAGAATATTACTGTGATAAAATGTATATGTAAATCAGGTGACATGTGCATTTCTTCCACCATTTCTGGGAGCAATATTTTGAAGACGTATAAATTAGTGGGGGTACAAAGAGGTGTACCCTGTGTCTATGAATATAGAGATAATGCATGAAAAGACCATACTGTGAATAAATAATATAACTGGTTCCACTTTAAATAATGGATTTAATTGATATCTGAAACTAAGTAAGAAATCTTATATTGATATACAATCATTCATTCCAGCTAGTTGTACATCTAATGGTAATATTAGGGTTTGGTTTATCATACTGGTGTGTGAGTTTTGCTTCAAATGTGATAATGGAAATCGACAATAATGTGTTTGGAAAGAAGTCTCATGAAAAGAGCAGTCAAGAAACATAAGAAATACATGTGTTCTGAAGCAGGAAGTGACTGAAAGTGAAACAAATGCGTATAAATTAGCGAACTTGTGGATGAAATATATATCCTATGATGTGCATAAACTGAAGAAATAGTAATGTTCCAGTGTTGAATAAAAATGAATGTCAAAATACACATCATGTCCCATAGGAATCTGCTAGCCTTGATATTAAACTGGGTCAGTTACTATAGAAATATTAGATTTTTTTTCTTGGTGTTATAATAGAATTTATTTTACCACTAGCATGCCACAGAATGTTGAGGAAAGAGCAATGGATTTTTAGTTATTGCACTAATAATCTAACATTTAATGACTCTTTTGGATAGTCTAGAAATTACATAAGGCTATGTTACATATTTTTTTTTAACTTAACATTCATAAAAGCTTGGAGTTTTGCTAATATTTCTACTTTTTTATTTTTTATTTTTTCAGTTGTGATTGACCTTTATTTTGTTTATTTGTATGTGGTGCTTAGAATAGAACCCAGTGTCCCACACATGCTAGAAAAGCATGTTACCACTGAACCACAAACCCAGCCCCTCCACTTTTATCTTTACATCGAACACGCCTCTCCCTCATCTTTACTCACTTTCTTCCTCATTTTCCCCTTCTCTCTCTTCCTTTTTCGTTTTCCTTTCATATCTGTTTTTCTCTCATGTCATTACAAACAGTAGTATGCTATGAAATTTAAATTTAAGACTGTTTTTTATAGTCATTGTTTTTTTCTTGAGAAAATTTAATAATTATAATCACCTGATAGATATATTAAAATATATTTTTTATACATATGTATCTATATTCATGCATATGCATTACATAATATATATATATATATATATATATATATATATATATATATATACATATATATTTAAAAGTACTTTGATTAGCCTGTTAAAAATAATATAGACCAAAACTTTCTTAATTCTCAAGCCTTCCAGAATTAACATCTTAGAGTGAAAATCAAATAAACATATTTAAATAAACAGGTATCATTCTTTTTTATCAATACTGATAATTTAAGGTTTTATATCACATTAAGCTGTAATACGGTATATTAAATCTTATGAATTAAAAAAAAGTTTTTTGAATTACCTATTATTTAAGGACCATATGCACTGACATTTTAAATGGCTTTCTTGTGATTTTAATTTCTATCAATTGTGTATTAATTGCCAAATCCTTATTTTAGTACTTTTCATATTCATAATTGATATAAAGTCAATTGTTTAATTCTTCTTGTAAGTAATTACTTATTACAGTAGGGACATATTAATAATTCTAAATCTGTATAAGAAAATAGTACAAAGATATTTTCATGCAAAATTAAGAATAATTGCGTGCTCTAAATGTCTGATTGTTGATACATATAACAAAGAGCTTTTGATCAGTCTCTTCCCCAGTAAAACATAAAATGCAAAGATATTGTTGGGTATATACGTACAAATAAAGATAAAGAAAATACACATTATCAGCTAGAAACTATTAAATAAAAGGTGAAAACAACAATCCAACAGATTGTACGAATTTGTCAGATGAGGTAGTATTCTGGAAGAATAGCCTAAGACTAGACCTGGTCCATGACAAAATATTCACGAAAAAAATAAAATTTGAAAAATATAGGAAATGCTATGAATTTTTCAAGAAGGTATGTGAATTATCCTTTAATCTCAATTTATGTGCATTTTCAAAAGCCAATTTCCTGGTAAAATAAATTTGTGATAGTTACAACTAAACAAAACAAAGTTTTGCTTAGCAAAATGAATGCATCTCAACACATTTTTAGCTGATTTCTTCCCACTCAATTTTAAACCGTTATTTATTTATTTATTTCTATTGGTTGTTCCAAACATTACAAAGCTCATGATATATCATCTTTGATACATTTGACTCAAATGGGTTATGAACTCCCATTTTTCATATGAATTGAAAGAATCACATTGGTTACACATTCACATTTTTACATAATAGCATATTAGTGACTGTTGTATTCTGCGACCTTTCCTATCCCCCAATATCCCCCCTCCCCTCCCCTCCCATATTCCCTCTCTACCTCATCTGCTGTTGTTCAATTCTCTCCACTGTTTCCCCCCCATTTCCCCTCAAATCCTCTTATATGTAATTTTGTGTAACATTGAGGGTCTCCTACTATTCCCATATGCTTTCCCTTCTCTCTCCCTTTCTCTCCCCCCACTCGTCTTTGTTTAATGTTAAACTTTTCCTCATGCTCTTCCTCGATGTTCTTTTCTTAGTTGCTCTTTTAATATCAAAGAAGACATTTGGCATTTGTTTTTTAAGGATTGGCTAGCTTCGCCTAGCGTAATCTGCTCTAATGCCATCCATTTCCCTGCAAATTCTATGATTTTGTCATTTTTTAATGAAGAGTAATACTCCATTTTGTATAAAAGCCACATTTTTTTTATCCATTCATCTATTGAAGGGCATCTAGGTTGGTTCCACAGTCTAGCTATTGTGAATTGTGCAGCTATGATCATTGATGTGGCAGTATCTCTATAGTACGCTCTTTTAAGATCCTCAGGAAATAGTCCGATAAGGGTGATAGCTGGGTCAAATGGTGGATCCATTCCCAGCTTTCCCAGGTATCACCATAGTACTTTCCAAATTGGCCTCACCAATTTGCAGTCCCACCAGCAGTGTACAAGTGTACCCTTTTCCCCACATTCTCACCAACACTTATTTTGTTTGACTTCATAATGGCTGCCGATCTTACTGGAGTGAGATGGTATCTTAGGGTGGTTTTGATTTGCATTTCTCTGACTGCTAGAGATGGTGAGCATTTTTTCATGTACTTGTTCATTGATTGAATGTCCTCCTCTGTAAAGTGTCTGTTCAGGTCCTTGGCCCATTTGTTGATTGGGTTATTTGTTATCTTATTGTTTAATTTTTTGAGTTTTTTGTATATTTTGGATATTAGGGCTCTATCTGAAGTGTGAGGGGTAAAAATTTGTTCCCAGGATGTAGGCTCTCTGTTTTCCTCTCTTATTGTTTCTCTTGCTGAGAAAAAAAACAATTTAGTTTAAGTAAGTCCCATTTGTTTATTCATGTTATTAACTCTTGGGCTATGGGCATCCTATTAAAGAATGTGGAGCCCGTCCCCACAGTATGTAGATCGTAGCCAACTTTTTCTTCTATTAGACACAGTGTCTCTGATTTGATATCTACCTCCTGGATCCATTTTGAGTTAACTTTTGTGCATGGTGAGAGAAAGGGATTCAGTTTCATTATGTTGCATATGGATTTCCAATTTTCCCAGCACCATTTGTTGAAGATGCTATCTTTCCTCCATTGCATGTTTTTAGCCCCTTTATCAAATATAAGAAAGTTGTAATTTTGTGGATTGGTTTCTGTGTCCTCTATTCTATACCATTGGTCCAGCTGCCTGTTTTGGTACCAGTACCACGATGTTTTTATTACTATTGCTTTGTAGTACAGTTTGAACTCTTGTATCGCTATACCTCCAGATTCACACTTCCTGCTTAGAATTGCTTTTGGTATTCAGGGTCTTTTGTTTTTCCATATGAATTTCATGATTGCTTTATCATTTCTACAAGAAATGCTGTTGGGATTTTTATTGGCACCGATTTAAACCTGTAGAGAACTTTGGGTAATATCAATATTTTGATGATGTTAGTTCTGCCTATCCATGAACAGGGTACATTTTTCCATCTTCTAAGATCTTCTTCTATCTCTTTCCTTAGGGTTCTGTAGTTTTCATTATATAAATCTTTCACCTCTTTCGTTAGGATGATTCCCAAGTATCTTATTTTCTTTGTGGATATAGTGAATGGAGTGGTTTTCCTCATTTCCATTTCAGAAGTTTTGCTGCTGATATACAGGAATGCCTTTGATTAATGCGTGTTGACTTTATATCTTGCCACTTTGCTGAATTCATTTATTAACTCTAGCAGTTGCTTTGTAGACCCTTTTGAGTCTGTTAAATATATTATCATGTCATCTGCAAATAGCGATAATTTACGTTCTTCTTTTCCTATTTTTATGTCTTTAATTTCTTTTGTCTGTCTAATTGCTCTGGCTAGTATTTCAAGAACTAAATCGAATAGAAGTGGTGATAGAGGGCATCCCTGTCTTGTTCCAGATTTTAGAGGGAATGCCTTCAGTTTTTCTCCATTTACGATGATGCTAGCCTGAGGTTTAGCATATATAGCTTTTACAATGTTGAGGTAACTCAACATTGTTATCCTAGTTTTTCTAGTGTTTTGAACATAAAGGGAGGCTGAACTTTGTCGAATGTTTTTTCTGCATCTATCAAGATGATCATATGGTTCTTGTCTTTAAGTCTATTGATGTGGTGAATAGCATTTATTGATTTCTGTATATTGAACTAGCCTTGCTTCCCTGGGATGCAAGTTTTTTTAGTGTTTTGAACATAAAGGGAGGCTGAACTTTGTCGAATGTTTTTTCTGCATCTATCAAGATGATCATATGGTTCTTGTCTTTAAGTCTATTGATGTGGTGAATAGCATTTATTGATTTCCGTATATTGAACTAGCCTTGCTTCCCTGGGATGAATCCTACTTGATCATGGTGCACAATTTTTTGATATGCTTTTGTATTACATTCACCAGGATTTTATTGAGAATGTTTGCATCCTAGTTCATTAGAGACATTGGTCTGTAGTTTTCTTTCTTTGAAGTGTTTTTGTCTGGTTTTGGGATCAGGGTGATTTTGGCCTCATAGAATGAATTTGAAAGAGCACCTTCTTTTTCTATTTCTTGAAATAGCTTGAAAAGTATTGGTATTAATTCTTCTTTTAAGGTTTTGTAGAGCTCCGCTCTATACCCATCCGCTCCAGGGCTTTTTTTGGTTGGTAGTCTTTTGATGGCTTCTTATATTTCTTCCTTTGTTATTGGTCTGTTTAAATTGTGTGTGTCTTCCTGACTCAATCTGGGCACATCGTATGACTTAGGAAATTTATTGATATCTTCACTATCTTCTATTTCATTTGAATATAGGGTTTCAAAATACTTTCTAATTATCTTCTGTATTTCTGTAGTGTCTGTTGTGATAATGCCTTTTTCATGCCGTATGTTAGTAATTTGAATTCTCTTTCTTCTTCTCTTCGTTAGCATGGCTAAGGGCCTGTCAATCTTATTTATGTTTTCAAAGAACCAACTTTTAGTTTTATCAATTTTTTCAATGTTTTTTTTGTTTCAATTTCATTGATTTCTGCTCTAATTTTAATTATTTCTTGTCTTCTACTACATTTGCTGTTGTTTTCGCTTTCTTTTTCTAGGTTTTTGAGGTGTAGTGTGAGTTCATTTATTTGTTTTTTTTTTTTTTTTGAGGAAAGAACTCCAAGAAATGAATTTCCCTCTTAAAACTGCTTTCATTGTGTCCTATAGATTCCAGTATGTTGTGTCTGTATAGTCATTTGTCTCTAAGAATTTTTTATATCCTCCTTTATGTCTTCTGTAACCCATTGAACATTCAGTAGAATATTGTTAATTTTTCCATATGATGTAGGATTTTTCCTTCCTTCTTTTATCATTGATTTCCAGTTTCATTCCAATATGATCAGATATGGTGCATGGTATTATCTCCACGCCTTTATATTTACTAAGGGTTGCCCTATGGCATAATATATGATCTATCTTTGAGTAGGATCCTTGTTCTGCTGAGAAGAACGTGTATCCTCGTTCTGCATGTTGGCTATCTTCATAATTCTATGTCTTTGAGTTGGTCTATTATGGTTTTGAATGTTTGAGGTCATGTAGGCTTCAAGGATTTGGCAATCCATTCCATCTTTCATCTCTGGGAAGTTTTCTAGAATTATTTCATTTAATATGTTGTCCATTCCTTTGGTTTGAATCTCTATGCCTTCTTCTATCCTAATGACTCTCAAATTTGTTTTTTTATGACATCCCATATCTCTTAAATAGATTGCTCATGGGATATAAGCATTTTTTCTGTGTTGACTATATTCTTTTCAAGTTGATAAACTTTGTATTCATTATCTGATCTTCTGACTTCTACTTGATCTAGTCTATTTACAATATTCTCGTTTGAATTTTTAATGTGGTTTATATTTTTCTGCATTCCTAGGATTACTGTTTGATTTTTTTTAAGATCTCTGTCTTTTGGTGAAGCTCGTTCTTTGCCATTTGAATTTGTTTGTTTAATTCATTTTCAAAATATTCTTTTATTGCTTGGACTTGCTGCCTCATGTCTTCTCTAATATTTCTTTCCATCTGAGTTAGGGATGCATTGAGTTTTTTCCCTATCCCTGTTTCTGATGATTCTAGGTCCTCCTGTAAAATTAAGTTGTCCGGCATTATTTGTACACCTTTTTCCCTTGTTTTTTCATGAAGTTCACATTACTTTCCAGCTCCATTTGATTGCTGTGTTTCTGCTCTCTTCTATATATTTGTTTTGGTTTTATATATCTCTATTGACTCTCCTTTGTGTTGGTAGACTGTGAATGCTAAAGTGGATTCCACTGGGAAGGAATTCCGACGGCCGAGCTCCAGTGATGTCACCTCTCTGCTATGGTGGGCCCCAGGCTCTTTGCCCGGGTGTTCGCATGGGGGTGTGGGACTGTACTGTCTCTGTTTGGTTTCAGCTCCCGGTCGCCGGCGTGCAGGTGGTCACGAGCTGTCCAGTCGCGCAGTCAGCTGGTGGGCTGTCACCGGTGGTTGTGCGATCTCTAGCCACCCATTAGGGTGGGCATATGGCAGGCGATTGGTCGCTGGTGGGCAGGCAGTCTCCAGCCGTCCAGTCGCACCTGCAGCGGGCCGGCTGTTGCCGGCGGGCGAGCGTTCTCCAGGCGCCCAGTCACGCGGGCCTGGCCTCTAGTCCCCTGGTTTCTCCTGCTAGTCCTGGTTTCTCCTGCTAGACCAGATTTCCCCTGAGTAATGCCCTCGGCAGCTCAAACTGTACTCTGGCTTGCCGATTCTTGGGTGTGGATTGTGTCTATTGGGAACCCCAGCACTCTATTTTTATTATTTTTTCCGTTTGCCCTTTCCCCCATCCCTGGCTAGACAGATTTCGTTTTCACCACTGATGGGAGGGGGAGTTGAAGGTCAGGTGCCTCTAGTTTCCCCCCCCAATCTTTATGCAGGCTCTCTCTGAAAATCCCTCCCCTGGAAAGCTTAGGAGAGATTTTATGCAAATTTCCTACTGTATGGGAGATGAGCGGAAAACACACAACTGTTTTATTGTTGCAATCTATCGGAGAGTGGCGGTGGTTACTTCAGATCTCCAAGATGGTGGCCATTGGTTTCCTTGGTGGAGTTTCCGTTGTGGGGGATAGAACTGTAGAGCTTCCTTCCCAGACTGAAATCCCGAACTCGGCCTGGGGCTCAGTGCGGTGTCAGCCGGCAGGATTCCACAGAATCTGCAGCAACGTTTCTCCCTGGATGCTAGTCGCTTCTCGGTGGTGCCTCGATGTCTGCAGCCATGGGGCGGGCCACAGGGATCAATAAGCCCGGATCTCCGGTTGCATATTCAGCTCACGTTTGAGACTCAATTACCGGACCTCGTTGGTGGAAATCATTCTTTTAGGTTTCGGTGCACACCCATTTTTCTATAAGATCCTAACAAGATAGTCTTTTGTCATTTTAACTCGTTATTCACCTGCAATGTGGCGTGGTACACTGGGTGTGATGCACTCTATTTGCGGCCAACTTGCAATGTTGAAATATTATGTTTTGTATGCACCATTTACTGAAGATAGTTTTCAGTACTAGGCAACCAATATGTATTTCAGGTTGATGAATATTTCTGAGAATAATCTTTTGAAAAGTTGATTATAAATCCACATACATGAATATGAATGAATTTGGGGAGTGCACAATAAGGCACATATATTACATATTTTGAAAAATCTGGAGAGTATATATATATATATATATATATATATATATATATATATATATATACACACACACACAGAGACATTACAATGTAGCATTATGTATGCCAACCAAAATTTATCATGAAATACATATCATCCACGGATCCAACAATATTAGTTTTACTGAACATGGATTTATGTATAATGTTGTTCAAATAGGAGGCTCACCCATAGGTTGAATTTTCAGTTTCAACAGCGTTTAGGAGGAGTGATATCTTCTCACAATTTGTATCTGCCAAGTCAGCCACCTCACAAAAATGTACGTGTGATACCAGGTAGGATTCTATATATGAATATAAAAATACATCTGCTGACTAGGCTACAGAGAAAGGGAGAAATAAATTCACATATTTGTTAACTTTAAAAACACACGGAGAACTATTTCAACAAAAAAATTTACTAGATTTATAACTCCTACCGTATATAATGCAAAAGGCAAGTCCAACAATACCAAACATGCCTCCTCTGAACTGCTTGTATTTCTATTCTGATTGGGTTATTATTCTCCATGATATTACGATTAGTAGTCAGAGTCTAGTAGGGTAGGGGTTAGTGTCAGGGATTCAGTATTTCAAATGGAAAATTGGAAAATGAATCCAATGTGTATGCAAATATGTGCTACACAAAAATGTTCCCACTCTCATCAAGAACTATGGCTTGACATTACTTTTGCCCCAAGTAAGACACAATTAGAGGAGAAGTGTTAGAAAATCTGTGAATACATATCTGGAATGGAATATGCTCAGTAGTTCACAACACTGGAGGTGGTAGAGGAGTTCCCAAAAGTAAGGGACAGGGTAAACACTCCACAAACATGTAGCTCTGCTGGCCTAAAGACTTCTTGAAGAACTGCCTCTGAGGTTGGGCACCTGAAAAATATATTGTTTTCTGGAGCTTTAGCTTCATTTGTAGTGAGACCATCAAAGCTGGGTCTGCATCTATGTGACCTGGAGGACATGGTTTCTTATTTTCCAGTGAAGATGAGGCAGCAGTGCTGAATTTGCTCTTTGTAGGTAAACTGTGACCACTGGTGTCTAAGTGTCTCCCCATGTGGACTGTGAAGCCATTTGGTCATCCTCCAAATTTCATGGTGTTTCTTGCTGCTGCACTAGGAGTTTGCTATTTGATTCAAAAATACAAGGAGTTTTAGTGGATCACAGTGCTGGAGAGAGTTCTGTCACATGTGGTGGGTCAGTTTCTGCAAGAGAATGCACCAAACATACTTCTAGCCCACATATATTGCCCCATTGACGATAGCAACATGATTCTGAACATTGCCCTGAAATCTCTCAATATTACAAGATGCCTTTACATAGAAGGGACTGCTCTCTGCACCATGTCAGTTCCAAGCCATTTGGAAGCCAATGGAAGATCCACAAGGCCCCACCACAGATGTTTTATCATACACCTGACCACCACGGCTCTAGGCCCACTACTCAGCAGGCTCCAACTTATTGGCATCTCTGTTCTACACGATTTTCATAAAACCCAGTCAATCAAAACACTGTCTGGTATACTCATGACCAGCAACAGGACATCCAAATGTCCTCCATTGCCACCTGGTCATGGGAATTTCAAAAATTTTATGGTATTTTTGTAGCCATTTTTCAATGATGATGTTGGAGGCACTGTGGGTTAAAATTCACTCCAGAACCATTAAATGTAGAGGAAGCACATTTCAATGAAAGCTTTGGAGAATTCTCACAGGCAAGGCTTCTCAAAAAGTGGCCAAATGGTCACATGAAGCCAGGCCCATTGTGGTCTACAATGAGGACCATGTGTGTTTCGACTCTCAACTATGGCTGCCAAGTCTTTCAGAATAAAATCACGTCATATCTTGGCTGTGATTCCCAGTGCTCTGTTGAAAGCCACCCTGGGCCTAGATCTCAGTTTTTAAGGGGGACTCTCATGCATGGCCTCCTAAAATCCTAACGCAATTCATGGCAATAATTCTCTGAGTTCAGTTCCAGAACTCAGTCTCTAAGGGGAATCACACCAGAGTTCATGTCAAGGTGGACCCAGTCATCTCTTCCAACCAGCAAACAAATGGCCACAATTAAAACCAAAACACTCCCACATGGCCCTCATGATCTTCCATATAGACACTCATCATAACCTCTGGCTGGATGTTTCCATGAGGGGCGAAGCCCAAGACAGTCTCCAAAATAATCTCCCTTGCCCCGTAATGGCCTAAAATCAGGGTTGCCTGGACACACTTTCTGTGAACCAGGAGTGATCAAATAGGCCTGCTGTTAATACTTCTCTGCTTCTCTAATTTGAGGCCTACTGACTGTGGGGTTTATTTTTTTATGTGAATTGGAGTCATTAGAAAACCAAGCACTTATCGGCTAGCTTCTGCAGGGTTTGAAGAAATCATTTGACCCAAAGGATCCCTATTCTCACTTGATGGAGGTCAGGAACCTAACAGAAGAAGGGGAGAGACTTCATCCACAATGACTGCTCTTTTGGCCATTTTGGTTTTGGATGCACACATGGGATCATTCTTAAGATACATCAGGTGCTGAGAATCTAAGCCATTGCCTCAAACAGGGCAAAGAGGCGGATTCAGACACATCCCTTTCCAAAGCAATTAAGCAAAGAGGCACAGGTGATGCCCATTCATTTCCATTTGAAACCTGTTTTCTTCAGGTTTCACAAAGGGGTGGACTGAGGCAAAGACCTTCCTGACATTCAGGGCAACAGAACAATAGGTAAGCAAAGCAGGGTTTCTCCACTGAGACTTTATTGGTCACACTGATATTTGAGTTTTCTGAGATGCTCGCCATTCCCTTCAGCTATCCAGTACATGGCCATGTAACAGGGCTTGGAAGTGGTACATATCTTGGACACAAAACCATGAGCCTATTCTGTCGAGTGGCCAGAATTCAGGAAGAACGCAGGAACTTTGGAAAATAGCACGTGTTGCCCATCGATAAGGCAAGCCAAAATCCATTCATCAATTTGGCAGAATAAATGATGGGAAGCTTTCTACTAGACAGGACACACCAATTGATGCATTCTCTTTTCTGATGTCTATAACCATGGACACAGTGGGATACACAGACATAGAAACACTCGCCTTGTCAAATTACTTACTAGAAATAGTTCACTCAAAACCAAACAAACCGCCTTTTCTATCTATTCTCAGAACATGAGACAAATCCACAAACACACAGCGACACCCACAGAGGCACCTCCTTCCCCAAAGTAGGTCGGTGACTATCCAGAGTGTCCTCTGACTGGTGGGCCATAGTATATTCCCCAGAAATGGCCTGTCCTGTCTCAGATCTGGTCTCCTTAACCAACTCTGTGAAGATGTCAGGAGCCAGTGGTGAACCACTATCTGCTTTCCTCAGGAAAGGCCCCTCTTCAGAGCTTTTCTGGAATTTGGCCATTCTCATATCAGTAGGTACCAAGAAAGACTGACTCTGTCCTTGGTATATACAAACAAGTGAGACCACTGTGACTGGGAATGGGACAGGCTCTGGGTGCCTGTCTTCCTGGATAACAAGTTCTTAGAGTTCCATCACCAAGGAAGTGAGGTGAGGTCACTTCCTTCAGGAACTGAATGAGGTCACTGCCTTAGCAACCACTTTGTCCTAACCGTTGCTTCCAAGGGTCCCATGAGATGGAGGCTGCCCCTACGTACTGTGACACTTTCACAAGTTAGAATGTATATCAACCATAGGCACCCAAGACCAGCTCTCCAAACAGGACTGTTTGGGTCCATATTCTAATGGGTGGCACTAGAGCAGATTATGCTTAGTGAAGCTGGCCAATCCCTAAAAAACAAATACCAAATGTCTTCTTTGATATAATGAGAACAACTAAGAATAGAGCAGGGAGGAAGAGCAGGAAGAAAAGATTAACATTAAACAGAGACATGAGGTGGGAGGGAAAGAGAGAGAAAAGGGGAATTGCATGGAAATGGAGGGAGACCCTCATTGTTATACTAAATTACATATTAGAGGTTGTGAATGGAATGGGAAAATAACAAGGTGAGAAATGAATTACAGTAGATGGGGTAGACAGAGAAGATGGGAGGGGAGGGGAGGGGGGATAGTAGAGGATAGGAACGGTAGCAGAATACAACAATTACTAGTATGGCATTATGTAAAAATGTGGATGTGTAACCGATGTGATTCTTCAATCTGTAACTGGGGTAAAAATGGGAGTTCATAAATCACTTGAAGCTAATGTATGCTAATGTATGAATATGTTATGTCAAAAGATTTGTAAGGTTTTGAACAACCAATAATAAAAAAAAGAACAGAGAGGCTGATTCAGTAACAACCTTTCATACTGACCAGGTTGTTTGCCATGGAAGTTGACTTTTGCTCTCTCAGGTCCTTCAGTGGTGCCTATATCTTCTCCAGGGATCACTTCTGAATGAAACTTTGAGTTTTTCAACAGGTGGAAGATTCCCTACATTCCTCTATTTTAGGACCAACACTGTCCCTGCTCTTCTGTAAAGTTAGATTGAGGGAACAGTGTATGGTTTCGCTTAGTAACAGGTTTGGTTTGGGTTAGGAATCATTCTGCTTGATGAATAATGGTATTGGGAACCTGTGATATTTATAAGAATATATAGGTGAAATATAAGTATGAAAACAGAAATCTAGGTAAGATTGGAATCCCAGAAGGGCATTGCACTCTTGATTGGGATACTTAGCTTTGATACATGTTCTGCAAAGATGTTTCAGATAAATCAATAATCAATGGCATAGGACCTTGTACCTTCGATGATTGAATGTAGAAGTGAGTATCCACTCAAACTGTGATAGTCGGTAGGATTAGGAAGATATTCTGTAGGTTTCAGAAGAAGAGTGAGTACAGGAATTGGACCAAAAGTTCTTTAGCAATAGGGTATCACATAGACAGTGAACGTAAATGTCAGCACATGTGAAGTGTTAGTCAAAATGGTGAACTGGTGAAAATATTTAGGAAAGCAGACATCAATAGAGACATTAGGAAATCAGGGAAAGTATAAAGTGAGTGATAGGATTAGACATTTGAACAGAGTTGAGGTTGAATATATAGTCTTAGAAAGAAACAAATATGTTGTCATAAATAGGATTGACATTTGAGAGCATTAGGCAACCTGGACATGAATGTTTTTAGTAATCCATGCTCACTTTCCATTTAGGCTTTGGTACAATCATAAGTGTGACCTCTGCTTATTGTGTCCAGAATATTACTGTGATAAATGCATACGTACATCAGGTGACATGAGTATTTCTTCCACCATTTCTGGGAGCAACATTTTGAAGACGAATAAATTAGTATTGGGGTTACAAATAGATGTACCCTTTGTCTATGAATGTAGAGATAATTCATGAATAGACCATACTGTGAATAAATAATATAATTGGTTCCAACTTTAAATAATAGATTGAATTGATATCTGAATATATACAGAAAATCTTATATTGATATACAATTATTCATTCTAACCAGTAATACATCTAATGGTAATATTAGGGTTATGTTTTATCATGAAGAGTGTGTGAGTTTTGCTTCAAAATGATTATGGAAATTGAAAATAATGTGTTTGAAATAAAGTCTCATGAAAAGACCAGTTAAGAAACCTGGAGGAATACATGTGTTCTGAATCAGTAAATGATTGAAAGTGAATCAAATGCCTATAAATTTTTGAACTTATGGATGAAATATATGTCCTATGATGTTCATAAACTGTAGAAATTGTATTGTACCAGTGTTGAATAAAAGAAACTTCAAAATAAACATCATGTCCCATAGGAATCTACTTGCATTGATGTTAAACAGGGTCAGTTAATGTAGAAATATTAGGATTGTATGCACCATTCACTGAAGTTAGTTTTCAGTAATACGAAACAAATATGTATTTCAGGTGGATGAATATTTCTGAGAATAATCTTGTGAAATGTTGATTATAAATCCACATACATGAACATGAAAGAATTTAGGTAGTGTATATAAGACACATATATTTTATATTTGGAAAAATTTGAAGATTGTATATATATATATATATATATATATTAAAAAAACAAAAACAGACAATACGATGTAGCAATATATATGCCAATCAAAATTCTTCATGAAATGTACATCAGCCACAGATGCAAAAATATTTATTTTACTAAACATGGATTTATGTATGGCTTGTTGTTCTACTAGGAGGCTCACCCATAGGTTGAATTTTCTACTAGGAGGCTGACCCATAGGTTGAATTTTCAGTTCCAACAGAGTTTAGGAGGAGTGATCTCTTCTCACAATTTGTATTTGCCAAGTCAGACACCTCAGAAGAATATACGTGTGATACCAGGTAGGATTCTATATGTGCATATAAAAATACATGTGCTGAATTGGCTACAGAGAATGGGAGACAGGTATTCACATATTTGTTAACTTTAAAAACATGTGGAGAACTATTTCAATTATAAATTAGCTAGATTTATAACACCTACCCTATATCATTCAAAAGGCAAGTCCAACTATACACCATGCCTCATCTGTACTGCTTGCATTTCCATTCTGTTGGATTATTTTTCTCCATCATATTAGTATTAGTAGTCAGAGTCTAGTAGGTTATGGTTTAGTGTCAGGTGTCCGGGCCGGCTGGACACTTCAACGTGGGCGTTGAACCTTGTTGGGGAGGAATGAAGGGAAAAGAGTCATGAGAGATGACAGCAAGACAACAGTTCTGATCATGCTGAAAACTTTTATAGTTCTCACAGTGTATTTATATGCTGCGGATGAGAAAGCTCTCTTATCGGCAGTTGCTGGATGTCTTCACAGGGTGAGATAACCTCAGGATATTTCAGGAAGACGGATAGCTGCAGGATGTCTCAGGGTGATAGATGGCTGCGGGATGTCTCCCAGGCAGGATATCTTGCAGGGTGCTATTTCTTGTAAGTGTCAGGCTATTCTTTGAAGGAGAACTTCCTTCTATCCCCTGACATCTCCTCCCTTTCTTATATAAAATATTTGACCATACCTTACAGGCCAATGTTTTAGGGGTTATAGAGGCTCTGTTTCTCTAGCAGGCCTTAGAATATCTCCTGATCTGATCGAGCATGTTTACTAGATTTCGTGGTGGCCTTGGCATGTTTTTTGAGGAGACGGCTTTGAGGGGGAAGCATGCCAACTGCCATGCACCAGAGCGTGTCACTCAGAAGACTTGGATTTTGGGAACCATGGATCCATCCTCCTGCAGTCCTTCCTGCACCCTCCGTTATTATGCCCTAACGTCCTCACTCCATGGGTGCGTCCTCCCCCAAGTGGAGCTGCCCATGGAGGACGAACCCTTATGGGAAGTGCAGAAGATCGTTGGTCAGAGCTGTTACTTAGAGTTTTATGTAAGAAAGCGAGATCTGTGGGCATGTAAACTTAAGAAATAAGCTTGTGAGGAGGGTAGAACATCCTTTAAATGTTGGCAGCACGGTCTTCCATATCCAGGCAATGATAGTGGACCTGTATGGGCTTAGAGGCCAAAATATTAATCTGTTCTTTAATAAATTGTACCAGCCTGTTTATAATGCAGGGTTTTAGGGACACCATTAAAAGTAAACCCAACAAAGGGCCTAATAGGGGAAGAAGGTAGGGTAAAAATCCATTAAGCCCAGTCCAGAGGGGATTTTCAAATATTTCCCTTCATCTCTTTTCTAGATCTTCTTGAAGCTGCTTAATTTTAGTGCATACTATGCCAGAATTATTGGCATAAATGCAGCATCATTCCCCTAAGGCCAAGAAAATACCTCCCTGGTTAGCTGTCAGCAAATTTAAGCCTCGTCTTTTTTGAAGGAACACTTCTGCCAGGGAGTCTATTTGGTCCTGCAAATCTTTAATGGTTCCTGTTAGAGTTTTTATCAGTTGTTCCTGATAGAGTTTATAATTTGTTGAGAGAGGCGATGGTAAGAGTGAATAGACGTGCCTAAGCCAGTGTACCTGTGCCCACAGGAACTGTTATTCCAAGGCTGGCAGATTGTTGGCTGCATCTGAAAAAGAGGAAATTTTGTCCTCATGAGGAGTGCCTCTGTCCCTGTTTTGAGGTAAGTCATTAACCTGTTTAACCAGGAGTTCTGGTAACCATCTTGGGGCTGTTTGATCTTGGTCCAAAACACAAGCTGAGGCTCCTCCCCAGATGAGGACAGGATCTGGGCCTTTCCATTTATTTGTAAGTGGATTGTGTCACATAACAGGTGGGCGAACAGAATTGGACGAGGGATGGCAGTGTCTGTCTGCTGCCGAATCGCCTTCATTGTCTAGGGTAAGAAAAATAAGGGCAAATAATGCATTGTTAAGGCGATGCCTGGGTGTGGTAAATACAAGGGAGGAAGCCTTAAGGAGGGATAGCCAAGTTTTTAAGTTAAGGAGGGCAAGTTCCACAATGCCTTGGCCCTGAGGTTTGTATGGAATTCTAGTAGTATGACAAATTTGCAAGGTAGCACAAAACTGTTTAAACTTGGCAATGGTAAATGTAGGATAAATATCTGTTTTAATATGTATTGGTTTACCCATAACAGAAAAGGCTGAAACAAGATGAGAAAGGACATCTTTGGTTGCCTCTCCAGAATGTGGTGATGCAAAAATAAAGCTGCTGAAGGTATCGACAGAAACGTGTATATATTTGGTTATTACAAATTCAAGAAAATGAGTAACATCCATTTGCCAAAACTGATCGGGCAGTAATCCTCGGGGGTTAACTCCCAAGTGTTGAATGGGGAGGGAGACAGCACAACCAGGGCATGCTTTTACTATTTCTCGTGCCTGTTGCTGGTAATTTTTCAAAGTAATCAAAGGCTCTGGAAATTTAAATGGTGTATATTGTGTAACTCCATGGCCTCTTGAATGGAGCCAACAAAAATTGGAAAGATGGAACGAGTTGCTGCATCAGCTTGGGCATTACCTTGAATTAGAGGGCTGGGAAGATCATAGTGTGCCCTGATGTGTCCTAAGAAAAATGGGTGTTGTCTGGCCTGAATTAGCTGCTGAAGCTGGTGAAACAGAAAGGCCGCATTGTTAGAAGCCTTAATGGGGGGTGAAATCACCAGCAGGTGCACAGAATGAGCAATGTAGGCACTGTCTTTATAAATATTAACAGGATTATAAAAAATGTTATAAAAACTTGTGTTATGTCAAACAATTCCACAAACTGTGGTGACTGATAGACAGTATCAAAGGTGGTAGGCTTGTTATTGACAACAAAGACCGCTCGGCCATTACAGGAACCGTCTGTAAAGACAGTAAGGGATTGAGGAATGGAAGCCTTTTGAGTAATTTCAGGAAAAGTAAATGGATGTAACTGGACAAAATGTAAAAGGGGGTCTTTGGGGAGGTAGTGATCAATTGTTCCCAAAAGCCTGATAGGGCAATACCACATTCATCCCTTCTCTCTAGTAAAAATTGGGTTTGGTCCTTAGTATATGGAATAAAAATATTATCAGGGTGTTTGCCAAAATGTTGTAGAGAAATCAAATGACCTTTAAAAATAATAGAAGCTACCTGAGCAAGATAAACAGTAATAACCTTCGAGGATGTGGTGGGTAAATGGACCCAAAACAAGGGGCAGTCTTTATTTTTAAAATGTGGATCTCGCTGCCAAAATATTCCTGTGGGTGTATGAGGAGTGTGTAAAATAACCAGAACCAGAGGAAGGTTATAAGAAATTTGTGTAACAAATTGTTGGGCAATGGCTTCTGTTACTTGGTTTAATGCCTGTCATGCCTTGGGAGTAAGATTTTGAGGGGAGGAGGGGTGGAAATTACCTCTCAAAATATCATTAAGGGTCAAAAGTACACAAGTGCATAATTTTAAATATGTTATTAGACATTTAATATCCCTCAGTAATTTCTGAAAATCTTTAAGGGTGTGAAGATGGTCCACACGTCCTTGTATTTTAGAAATTTGGATCTGATTTTCTAGAATTTTAAGGCCCAAACTCTTATAAGAGTCCTGTGTTTGAACCTTATTAGGAACTATCTGTAGTCCCAAGGTAGTGAGGATTTTGTAAAAGTCCAAGTAACAATTATTAAGGTCATTGGTATTAGGTGCAGCAATTAACAAATCATCCATATAATGTAAAATATAAATTTGTGGCCCTCACTCTCTCACAGGGTCTACTGCTTGAGCAACCTATTTTTGGCAAAGAGTAGGGCTGTTGGCCATACCTTGGGGAAGAACCTTCCATTGAAGTCTCTGCATAGGGCCCTGAATATTAATGCAAGAAAGACTAAAGGCAAAATAGGGTCTATCCTCAGGATGTAAAGGAATGATAAAAAAGCAAACTTTTAAGTCCATAACCATTTTACAATAGTTTTTGTGAATAGCCACAGGTGTGGGAATGTCTGGCTGTAGTGCTCCCATCGGGAGTATAACTTTATTAATGGCACACAAATCTTGTAAATGGCACCACTTGCCTGATTTTTTCTTGATAACAAAAATAGGAGTGTACGATGGTGAGGTTGAGGGCTCTACATGGCGGGCTGCCACCTGTTCCTTCACTAACATGGAGGCAGCCTCCAAATTTTCATGGGTAAGGGGCCACTGATCCACCCACACAAGAGTCTGAGTCTCCCAAATAATTTTATCTGCATGGGGTACAGGAGGGTCAGGGACCGACACTAAAAATCCAAATATCCAAGTCCATATGTATTTTTTTTATGGGTTGTATAAGCCCCACCAGTCCTTGTCTCAGCCTCCCAACGCCTGTACCAGGGACAAAATTCATACGGAGCATTTGATGAGTCACCATGGAATTGGGACTAGCAAGAATAACTTCCATTTGACTCAAAATATCTCGGGCCCATAGGTAAACAGGGAGGTCAGGAACAACGAAAGAAGTGACAGTTCCCTTATTACCCTGTTTATCAGTCCAGCTAAGAGCAGTAGAGCTGACCAGAGGATTTTTTGACTTTCCTATCCCTTTAAGGTCAGTCAAGGATGGGGTGAGGGGCCAACCTGATCGCCAGTATTTTTGAGAAATAATTGTCGCATCAACTCCAGTAACTAAAATTGCTTGGAATTCCTTTCCTTCAATAAGTAAGGTAAGGGTGTGTTTATTATGAGAAATGGGATGAACCCAATATACCTCAGAGGAGCCCAAGGAGGCAGTCCCCCACAGTAGGTTTGGGTGGTGGAAGTGCCCCTTAATCTAAGGGAAGGAGTATTAATTGTGCAAGACTTTTTCCTCCTGGGATGGCCGCAACTCTATTAATAACTGTGGCCAGTATTTTTATTTCTCCAGTGAAATCATTATCATTAATGCCAGGGAAGACCTGAACACCTTCTAAGGTAGTAGAGGCTCTTCCAAGAAGAAGGGCACACGTATGAGATGGAGGGGGACCCATAATTCCAGTTGGTATTATCTGGGGCCCTTGCATTGAGTCTAATGTTGTATCAGTGGTGGTACAGAGGTCCAATCCTGCACTGCCTGGAGTGGGTAGCTGGAGGGAGCCAATTGTGGAGAAGGATTTTGAGGTAGGTTGGGAGTTTGGAAGGGAACAAACCTTATTGCCCCAGGGAGTTTCCTGAGAAGCAGGAAGAAATAGGCTGTCCGAGGGCATTTGTCATTGATCTACACTCACTGGGCCAGTGATGAACTTTACCATATCAAGGACAAAGTGTAGCTGGGGTCGGTTTAGCTCCAGTTTGAGGAGACGCTATTCTTACTCTTTGTTTGCCTGTCGGACACTTGCGTGCAAAATGGCCTGGTTGTTTACAAGTAAAGCAAATACGTGAGCCAGGATTGTAAAAGGCCTTGGTAAAGGGAGCACTAAAGTGAGACCCATGGCATGGGCTGCACCCACCCCTGCACAGACTCTAATAAAGTCAGAAAGTTTCCCTTTATCCTTATGATGTCGAAGAACATCCTGACATGCTGGGTTGGCGTTTTCAAAGGCAAGATGTTTTACAAAGGTGCTTTCGCTTTCGCTTGGTCCAAGCAAGCATTCCGCAGCTAGGTTAAGCCGGGGAACAAAGTCGCTATAAGGCTCGTCGGGCCCTTGTCGAATTCTGGCCAGGGAAGTGATAGCCGAGGCCCTTTCAGGGAGGCGTCTCCAAGTATGTAAGCCAGCCATCTAAATCTGCGCAAAAAGTCCAGCAGGGAAACGTGCCTGTTTAGTTTTAGTGTCAAAAGTTGCATTGCCCACTAGCTTAACATAAGTCCAGGATTTAGAGGAGGCCTTTGTTAAATTTTTTTTGAGCAGTTTCTGACAGGGCTCTTTGAAATCTGCATTCCATAGTAGGAAGTCTCCGGCACTGAGGGCAGCTCGGTCTAAAAATTTCCAATCATTGGGAGTAAGAAATTGTGTGTTGTGGCTTTCTAATAAAGCCAACGTGTAGGGCACAGTGGGGCCATAGTGAGCACAAGCCTTTTTAAGTTTTTCAAGAAAATGGAGGCTAAATTTTTTGTAGACACTCTGGGTTCCTTCCTGCCTAGGGGTGAACTTCTCATCCTCTAAGTCCTGATCTCCTTGATCCATTTCCTCCGCTTCCTCCTCTTGATCCTCTTGTAAGTCTTTGACCTCAGCCTGAGCAGGCTTATCTATCTGACTGTTGGTGACTGGGAAGGCGAGCACAGGCCGATGGAGCGGCTTCGCCTTTGTATTAGACCACTGTGGGTCAGCTTGTGTTGACTCCATTCCTAAGGCTAATGGAGAGAGCTCAGAGTCAAGGGATCTTTATTCTTTTAAAAATTGGATCTGTTCCCATCCATGTTGGAGAGACTCTCTCAAGGGAGCCGGATTAGGCAAGGGAAGTGGGGAAAAAATATCTGGGGGGACATTTGGCCCCTGAAGGGCCAGAGCACAAAAGGCAGGAGGGATATAGGAGGGAGGGGAATGTGTAAGTCCTATAGGCTGTGGCAGGGTCCTGAGAGGTGGCGGGTCTTCTGAATGGTAGCGAGCTGCTTCCTTCTCCAAGGTAGCCTCCTCCCCAGGGGTTAATGTTTCTCTGGGATTTAAAACTGCATAAAGGCTGTTGGAAACCATTGGAGCCTTATTCATTAGGGTGGAATTTTGAGGAAGATCAGGAAGGTTCCCAGGGTCCTGGGGAGACTAAGAAGGGTCTATGTCTATACTAACTGATGGGCATGCCGAGAAGGGACGAGAGGTCTTTTGCATAGTCTCTTCCCCAATCCTGACAAGTATTAAGGTACCATTGTCAAAGGGTGAACTTTTAAGAATTTCACTAATTTATTTCCAGAAAGAAAAGGTAGGAACAGACACTTTTTCTGGGCCAAAGGATTCATAATAATCTTTTAAAATGTCTCCTACTCTAAGCCATCTTTTACCATCAATGGTCCCTTCAAGGGGAATCCATGGAAACAATTTTTCAATGTATGAAAAGAAAAATTTTAAGTCATTTTTCTTAACACGTGCCCCCATGTATTTAAGGATTCCTTTTGGCCTGACAAAAACAAATCATGTGACGAAATTGCTTTTCCCATGGTGGGTCACTCACTGTGCGTCATCCCCACTCTCCTCCTGGATCTGTCTCTCAGTGGTGTCTGCTGAGGCAATCGTGAGCTCCACTTGTCCAAATCTTCCAGGAGGACGGGGTTCCCCCTTAGTCAATGGCTCGAGCCCCAGTCGTTGGGCGCCAGTTGTCCCAGCCTGCAGGACACATCAACGTGGGTAGCGAACCTAGATGGGGAGGAATGAAGGGAAAAGAGACATGAGAGATGACAGCAAGACAAAAGTTCGGATCAAGATGCAAACTTTTATTGTTCACACAGGGGAATTTATATGCTGGAGATTTGAAAGCTCTCTTATCGGCAGTTCCTGGATGTCTTCACAAGGTGAGATAACCTCAGAATATTTCAGGAAGACAGATGGCCACAGGATGTCTCAGGAACACAGATGACTACAGGATGTCTCCCAGACAGGATGTCTCCCTGGGGGCTGTTTCTTGTAAGTGTCAGGCTATTCTTTGAAAAAGAATTCCTTCTACCCCTTACAGTCAGGGATTCAGTATTTCAAATGAAAAATTGGAGAAAGAATCCAATGTGTATGCAAATATGTGCTACCCAAAAATCTTCACACTCTCATTCAGAACAATGCCTTGACATCACCTTCACCCCAACTAAGACACAATTAGAGGAGAAGAGTTAGAAAATCTGTGAATACACATCAAGAATGGAAAATGCTCAGGAGTTCACAACTTTGGAGGTGGTAGAGGAGTTTCCAAATGTAAGGGAGAGGGTAAAACTCCACAAACATGGAGCTCTGCTGGACTAAAGACTTCTTGAGAAACTGCCTCTGAGGTTGGGCACTTAAAATATATGTTGTTGTCAGGAGCTTTAGCTCCCTTTGTAGTGAGACCATTAAGCTGGGTCTGCATGTATGTTACCTGGAGGACATGGTTTCTTATTTTCCAAAGGACATGAGGCAGCAGTGCTGAATTCTCTTTTTGTAGGTAAACTGTTGTCACTGGGGGCTAAGTGTCTTCCAGTTTGGAAGCCATTTGCTCATCCTCCAATTTTGTTGTGTTTCTTGCAGCTGCACTAGAAGTTTGGTATTTGCTTCATGAAATACGAAGAGTTCAACTGGGACACAGTACTGAAAAGAGTTCTGTCACATGTGGTGGGTAAGGGTCTGCAGGAGAATGCACCAATCAGGCTTCTATCCCACATAGCTTGCCCCCTTCACCTTAGCAATCTGATTCTAAACATTGCACTGAAACCTCTCCATATAACAACATGCCTTTACATACAAGGGTCTGGGGGCTGCACCATGTCAGTCACAAACCATTTGAAAGCCAATGGCAGATCCACATCACCCAACCACAGATGTTTTAACACACACCTTCACACCACTTTTCTAGGCCAACTACTCAGCAGGCTCCAAATTACTGCCATCTCTGTTCTACACCATTTTCATGAAACCCAGTCAATCAGGCACTGTCTGGTACACTCGTGATCATCAATAGGACATCCAAAGATTTTACAGTGCGAAGTGGTCATGGGAATTTCAAAAATTTCATGTTTTTTATCAGGCATTTGTCAAGGATGAAGTTGGAGGCACTGTGGGTTTCAATTCATTCAGGAACCATTAAATGGAGAGGAAGCTCATTTCAATAAAAGCTCTGGAGAATTCTAACAGGCAAGGCTTCCCAAAGACAGGCAAAAAGGTCACATTAAGCCAGGCATTTGAGGTCTACAATGTGTGGTCCATTTGTGTTTTGACTTGCAACTATGGCTGCCAATTCTTTAAGAATAAAATCATGTGATATTCTTCCTGAGATTCCCAGTGCTCTGTGGAAAGCCACCCTGGGCCTAGATCTCAGTTTCCAAGGGCAACTCTCATGCGTGGCATCCTAAAATCCCAAAACAATACATGGCAATACTTCTTTGAGGTCCATTCCATAACTCAGTCTCTAAGGGGAATCACACCAGTGTTCAAGACCAGGTGGACCCATCGTCTTTTCCAACAGCCACAAAAATGACCACAATTAAAAGCAAAACACTTCCACATGGCCCTCATCTTCTTTCATATAGACACTCATCATAACCTCAGGCTGTAGTTTTTCATGAGTGGCACAGCCAAAGACAGTATCCAAAATAAGGTCCCTTGCCCCCATTTGCCTAAAGTCAGTGTGGCTGGGACACCCTTCCTGTGAACCAGGAGTGATCAAAGAGGCCTGCCCTTAATACTGCTCTGATTCTCCATTTTGAGGCCTAATGACTGTGGGGTTTAGATTCTTTATGTTAATTGGAGTCATGAGAAACCTATGAACGTATGGTCTAGTCTCTGCAGGGCTTTGAAGAACTCATTGGACCCAAAGGATCCCTATTCTCATAGATGGACGTCAGGAACCTTACAGAGGAAGGTGAGAGACTTCATCCACAATGACTGCTCTTTTGGCTTTTTTGGTTTTGGATGCAAACGTGGCATGTTTCTTTAGATCCATTAGGTGCTGAGAATCTAAGCCGTAGCCTCACACAGGGCCAAGAGGCTGATTCAGACACATCCCTTTCCAAAGCAATTAAGCAAGGAGCCACAGATGATGCCCATTCATTTCCATTTGAAAACTCTTTTCTTCAGGCTTCCCAAAGGGGTGGCCTGAGGCAAAAAACTTCCTGACATTCAGAGCAACAGAACAATAGGTAATTAAAAGTACCAAAGCAGGGTTTCTTCACTGAGACTTGTCAGAAGCCAGTGGTGAGCCACTATCTCTTTTCTCATACAAGCCCCCTCTTAAGAGCTTTCCTGGCATATGGCCATTCTCACATCTGTAGGTACCAAGATAGACTGACTCTGTCCTTGGTAATTCAAAACTAGTGACACCACTGGGAGTGGGACTGGGACAGGCTCTGTGTGCTTGGCTTCCTGGATGTCAATTTCCATCACCGAGGAAGTGAGGTGAGGTTACTTCCTTCAGGATCTGAATGAAGTCACTGCCTTGGCAACCACTTTGTCCTAACAGTTGCTTCCAAGGGTCCCATGAGATGGAGGCTTCGCCTACTTAATATGACAATTTCACAAGTTAAAATGGTATATCAACCATAGGCACCTGGGAACAGCTCTCCATACAGGCCTGATTTGGTCCATCTTCTCTACATTAAGAAGAGAGAGGCTGATTAAGACACAACCCTTCATCCTGACCAGGGTGTTTGCCATGGAAGATGACTTGTGCTCTCTCAGGTCCTTCATAACTGCCTACATATTCTCCAGGGATCCTTTCAGCATGGATCTTTGAAGTTCTCAGCAGGTAGAGGATCCCTACATTCCAGTATTATAAGACCACCTCTGTCCCTGCTCTTCTGTAAAGAAAGATTGAGGAAACAATGTATGTTTAGGGTTAATAACAGGTTCAATTTGGGTTAGGAATCATTTTGTGGATGAATAATGGTATTGGCAACCTGCGAAATTTATAAGAATATAGAGGTGAACAGTGTGTATGAAAACAGAAATCCAAGTAAGATTGGAAGCCCAGAAGGGCATTGGGCCCTTGATTGTGGTACTTAGCATTGAATTACATTCTGCACAGATGTCTCAGATAAATCAATATACAATGGCATGGGACCTTGTACCTTGGATGATTGAATGTAGAAGGTAACATCCAGTCAAAAAGGGATAGTCAGTAGGAATAGGAAGATAGTAGGTAGGTATAGAAAAAAGGGTGAGTGTATGATTTGGAACAAAATTTCTTTAGCAATAGGGTTTCGGTTAGAAAATGAATTTAAATGTCAGCACATGTGAAGAGTCTGTCACAATGATGAAGTGGGAAAAATATGTAGGTAAGCAGATATCAATAGGGACATTATGAAATCAGGCAAAGTAAAAAGTGAGAGATCGGCTTAGACATTTTCAAAGGGTTGAGTTTGAATATGCAATCTTAGGAAGAAACAAATATGTAGTCATCAATAGGATTGACATTTGAGAGCATAAGTAATCTTGGACATGGATGATTTTAGTAATCCATGTTAATTTTCCATTTTGGCTTTGGTACAATCATAAATGTGAACTTTGAATTTAGTGTCCAGTATATTTCTGTGAATAAATGTATATGAAGATCAGGTGACATGAGTATTTCTTCCACCATTTCTGGGAGCAATATTGACTGACTACTTCTGATTGATAGGTACAGATTCTTTATGTGAATTGGAATCATGAGAAACCAAGCACCTCTTTAGGGATTGAAGAACTCATATGACCCAAAAAATCCCTATTCTCAATTGATGGAGGTCAGGAATCTAATAGAGGAAGGGAAGATACTTCATCCAAAATGAGTGAACTTTTTGCCATTTTGGTTTTGGATGCACACATGGGATCTTTCTTTAGATCCATCAGGTGCTGAGAATCTAAGTCACAGCCTCACACAGGGCCAAGAGGCTGATTCAGACACATCCCTTTCCAAAGAAATTAAGCAAAGAGCCATAGGTGATGCCCATTCAATTCCATTTGAAAACTGTTTTCTTCAGGCTTTACAAAGGGTTAGCCTGAGGTAAAGAACTTCCTGACATTCAGGGCAACAGAAAAATAGGTAAGCAAAAGGCCCAAAGCAGGGTTTCTCCACTGAGACTTTCCTGGTCACACTGTCGCTGCTCTTCTGTAAAGTTAGATTGAGGAAACAGTGTATGGTTAGGGTTAATAACACGTTCGATTTGGGTTAGGAATCATTCTGCAGGATGAATATTCGTTCTGGGAATCTGCAATATTTACAAGAATATATAGGTAAAATAAAAGTATGAAAACAGAAATCTAGGCAGGATTTGAAGCTCAGATGGGCATTGGGCCATTGAGTGGGTTACTTATCTTTGAATTATGTTCTGCACAGATGTCTCAGATAAATCGATATACAATGACATAGGACCTTGTACCTTGGATGATTGAAAGTTGAAGAGAACATCCAGTCACAAAGGGAAAGTCCGTAGGTTTAGGACGATATTCTCTAGGTTTAGAAACAACAATGAGTATAGGATTTGGACCAAAAGATTTTTAGCAATTGGTTTTCAATAAGAGAGTGAATGTAAATATCAGCACATGTGAAGAGTGAGACACAATGATGAAATGGGGAAAATATGTAGGAAAGCAGATATCAATAGAGACATTAAGAAATCAGGCAACGTATAAAGTGAGGGATAGGATTAGACATTTTGAACAGGGTTGAGTTTGAATATATAATCTTAGAAAGAAACAAATACATAGGATTTATCAATAGGATTTACATTTTACAGCATTAAGAAACCGGGACATGGATATTTTTAGTAATCCATGCTCACTTTTCTTTTAGGCTTTGCTACAATCATAAGAGTGACTTTTGCTTTCTGTGTCCAGAATATTACTGTGTTAAAATTTATATGTAGATCAGGTGACATGAGCATTTCTTCCACCATTACTGGGGGCAATATTTTGAAGACGTATAAATATTGGGGGAAAAAAGTGGAGTACCCTGTGTCAATGGATATAGAAATAATGTATGAATAGACCATACTGTGAATAAATAATATAACTGGTTCCAACTTTAAATAGTGGATTGATTTGATATCTGAAAATATACTGGAAATCTTAAATTGATATTCATACATTCATTACAACCAGTTATACATCTAACGGTAATATTAGGGTTATGGTTTATCATGAAGAGTGTGTGAGTTTTGCTTCAAATATGATTATGAAAATCAAAAATAATGTGTTTGGAAAGAAGTCTCATGACAAGACCAGTCAAGAACCCTGGAGGAATATATGTGTTCTGAAGCAGGAGGTGATTGAAATTGAAACAAATGCCTATAAATTTGTGAACTTGTGGATGAAATATATATCATATGATGTGCATAAACTGAAGAAATAGTAATGTACCACTGTTTAATAAAAATGAACTGCAAAATACACATCATGTCCCATAGGAAAATGCTTGCATTGATGTTGAACTAGGTTTTACTGTAGAAATATTAGATATATATATATATATATATATATATATATATAATATATATATATATATATATATATATATATATATATATATATATATATATATATATATATATATATATATATATATATATATATATATATATATATATATATATATATATATATATATATATATATATATATATATATATATATATATATATATATATATATATATATATATATATATATACACACACACACACACACACACACACACACACACACACACAGACATTAAAACTAGCAATATATTTGCCAATCGAAATTCATCATGAAATATGTATCATCCACAGGTGCAAAAATATTGATTTCACTGAAAATGGATCTATATATAATGTTGTTCTACTAGCAAGCTCACCCATAGGTTGAATTTTCAATTCCAACAGTATTTAAGAGGAGTGATCTCTTCTCATAACTTGTATCTGCCTAGTCAGCAACCTCACAAAAATGTACGTGTGATAACAGGTAGGATTCTATATGTGCATATAAAAATACACGTGCTGAATAGTCTACAGAGAAAGGAGACACCAATTTGTTGAAAGCCACAGCTTAAGGGGCCCCATTAAACTTCCAGCTACCAGCAACATTCCCCTGCCAGATGATTATTGGCTCACAGCGGCCCGAGCAACATCTAGCTGATTGGCTCCTCTGCGGTGATGCTCATTGGGCAGTTTCCCTGCCCTTTCAGACCACAGAGCTGCTCATTGTGGGACTTTTTTGGCTCCACCCACCTGACCCAGCTAAATAGCCTCAAGAGCAGGAGGATTGTGGGAGGTGGAGAGGCTTGTGGGTGTGACAGAAACTTTGCAAGGAAGCCAGTGGTGGCAGTTGGGCTCTGAGGGTTTTTCCTGACGAGCTGTTTTGTTTGGCATGTGTGGTTCTAAAAATAAAGTTTGTTTCTTTTGAAAAGTGGCTCTTGAATCGTGCCCAGCCAGACTGCAGCATTTTTATGGCTTGCACGGGGAGCCACTGAGGGTAAGTGATAAGGTAAACTGCTCGCCCCTGAGCGAAGGGCGAGAGGATGGGTAGCCATTTAAGATTCCTCTTTTGTTTTGCTTCACTTTTGTTGCCTGTCCATGGAGATGAGTGAGATGGATGAAAAACCGCTCACATCTGAGAAAAAATTATTTACTTCTGAGGAACAGATAGGGAGAAAGGACGGATGCACATGTCAGTAGGATATAAAGGCTATAATGACTTTTTGTTGTTCCCTTTTTATTTTATTCTGTCTCGGTTTTGTTTGGCATCGTCTTGTTGGGTTGTATTATAGTAGAAATACGGGATCAGAAATTAGTAAAAAAAACAAACTGAAAGAGTGTTAAGTAAATTGTTAGAGGAAGGAGGCATCTCAGTAAAGTCAAGAACAGTCAGGGCATACGTTGATACAATACAAAAATGTAGCCCATGGATTTTTAAGGAGTTGTTAAATATACCATAATGGAACCATCATGGTGAAGATTTAAAAGGGGGTAAAAGAACAGCCCAGGGACTCTGCCAGTTGGCACATTGCCATTGAGGACGTTCATATCTGGTTTGCTTAGTCCAAAGACTTCAGTTCAGACAAAGATAGAAGAACAAAGCTTAGGGCAGAAAAAGCCATCAGGGGCAAAGTTACAAAAGGAGACTGCTACTAACAACTTTCTATCACTAGAGGGCGTAAATGTCCAAACAACAGTGCCTCCTCTACAGGAGACTGTTACTAACACCTTTCTATCACCAGAGGATGTAAATGTCCAAATAACAAGGCCACCTCCATATGCTGGGAGGCCCCCAAACCCCACAGTTGATAGTTCGGATCCTGAGACAGGATCTCAAGTATGAACATGCCCTGATTTTGAGGTAGGAGGGCAGCGAATTCACCATGCTTTAAATTTCAAAATAGTGAACAGCTAAAAGGGGCTGTAACAACCTATGGTCCTCAAACACCCTTCATTGTAAGCTTGGTCGAATCCATTAACAAATTGAATATGACGCCAGTAGATTGGGCTAATATGTGTAAAGCTGTGCTAAATGGAGGTCAATACCTTTTATGGAAGGTTGCCAATGAGGAATTTTGCAAGGAGACGGCTAGGCGTAATGCAGAAACTGGTTATCCTCAGAGAAATCTAGATATGTTGTTAGAAAGGGACCTTATGAGGATCAGCAGCAACCAATTGCATATGATCCTGGCGTATACGCAAAAATTGCTGCAGAGGCGGTTAGGGCATGGAAGACTTTACAACGACATGGAGGTTTACAAGGTCAATTATCTAAGGTAATACAAGGAGCTAATGAATCTTACACTGAATTTGTAGATAGTCTTATTCAAACAGCTACCAGAGTTTTGGGGAATACAGAACAAGCAATGCCATTAATAAAAAACTGGCTTATGACCAAGCGAATCGTTGGTGCAGAGATATCACTAGACCATGGAAACATGAAGATTTAAACACATATATTAAATTATGTAAAGACATTAATGAATAAGAGAAAGTCATGGCAGCTGCAGTAAAACAGGCTTTAGATGCCAGAGACATCAATGAACAAGGGCAATTTGTGGCAGCTGCAGTAAAACAGGCTTTAGATGCCAGACCAGGAACATGCTACAATTGTGAACAAACAGGACATTTTAAAAGGAATTGCTCCATAGGAAGAGGGTTTAACAAAACTAGGTACCAAAGGAGTAGAATACGTGGGTATTTGCCCTCGATGCCATAGAGGGAGACATTGGGCTAATGAATGCCGTTCTCAAACCACCATAGAGGGTACTTCATTATCAAAAATGAACAAGGACTAGCTGTTTATCCACGATATCATGGAGAAAGGCATCGGGCTCCATTGCCAAAAAATGGACAGGGGAGCCCATTGCTCTGGGGCCCCAAACCACAAATATACAGAGCACTGGAGGAACCCAGCAACCCCATCAGTGTAGTGCCCAGGACACATTGTCCATCAGACGCCTCATCAGACAAATCAGAGGGAGCGCAGGGTTAGATATCTGCACCTCCGTCAGATCAGTACTAACTGTAGAGATGGGGGTTCACATCATTCACACAGGGTGAGAGGACCTCTTCTCAAAGGAACGGTAGGCTTATTATTGGGACGCAGCTCTTCTAATCTAAAAGGACTTATGATAAGTCCTTGGGTAATTGATCCCGATTATGAAGGTGAAATAAAATTATACCGAGTTCTCCAAAGGACATATCAGTAATTTCACCAGGAGATAGAATAGCACAGTTACTAATAATACTCAGTCTGCATGATAAATTTTCCAGTCGTGCTGTAGAAAGAGGTTCCAAGGGATTAGGCTCCACAGGTGTAGATTTGGTTATGCTTTCTTTAAATTTAGATTCTCGCCCCAGGCTAAAACTAAATATTCAAGGTCATGAATTTAATGGGCTACTTGATACAGGTGCAGATGTTAGCATCGTCTCTCATCAAGAATGGCCAAAACATTGGCCATTACAACAGTACACTAAAATACTTTGAGACCTAGGAGTGGCAACTAATCCCCATAGAAGTGCAATGGCATTGGATTGGAAGGATCCTGAAGAATGTGAAAGAACTATACAGCCATATGTATTGGATCATCTTCCCGTAAATTTATGGGGATGAGATGTCCTAGATCAATTAGGTTTGACATTAACAAATAACATCAATCAAAATGCACCCACTATTATGGCTAGAGAAGGTTTTAGGAAAGGAAAAAGATTAGAAAAACAAGATCAAGGTATATCAGCACCAATACAAATAGACCAAGCAACAGACAGACATGGGTTGGATTTTCAGAAAGGGCCACTGAGACAATAAAAATTACTTGGAAATCAGAAAGACCAGTATGGGTTCTTCAGTGGACCCTGACTAAAGAAAAGATACAAGCAGCCCAGTTCCTGGTCAAACAACAATTAGCGGAAGAACATATACAACCTTCTGTATCTCCCCATTATACTTTCATTTTTGTCATCAAAAAGAAATCTGGTAAATGGAGATTATTGGAAGATTTAAGAGCCATTAATAATGAGATGGTTATTTTGGGACCTGCTCAATCAAGGATTCCTCAATTGTCTGCTTTGCCAAAAACTTGGTATGTTTTAGTTATACATATTAAAGATTTTTTTTTTTCATTTCCAATTCTTCCTGAGGATAGTCCAAGTTTTGCATTTACTATCCCTGCACTGAATCATGAAGGTCCTGATCAGAGGTATGAGTGGAAAGTATTCCCTCAAGGGATGGCTAACAGCCCAACTATTTGTCAAATTTATGTTAACAAAGTAATCCAGCCACTTAGAAATCAAAATCCTGAACTACAAATATTTCACAATATGGATGATGTGTTATTAGCACACAAGTTAAAAAGCCATTGCTAGAATGTTATGCCACACTTACAAACTTATTAAAAAATTATAATCTAGGGATATCAATTGATAAAATACAATTAAATTTTCCAATTAATTATTTAGGAGTTCTATTATCCTCAACCATGGTCAGTCCACCAAAAATTCAAATACGAGTAGATCAACTCAAATCAATTAATGACTTTCAAAAGTTATTAGGAGACATTAATTGGATAAGGCCTTATCTAGGTATACCAACAGGAGAGTTGGGACCTATATTTGATATCCTAAAAGGTCCATCTGATCCAAATTCACCCAGAATGTTAATGCCTGAAGCAAGAAAGGCATTAAAAATCATTGAAACATATATGGGAAATATGCATTTGGATAGATTTGATAAAATAATGCCTCTATTATTCATTGTGCTACCAACAAAAAAATATTCCTACAGGAGTATTTTGGCAAGAAGGTCCATTATTATGGATACATTTATCTTATTCTTCTAACACTATTATTACTAGGTATCCTGAGGCTTAGGGACAATTAATACTAATAGGAATAAAAGCAGCAAAGGGAGTGTTTGGAATTTCTCCCAATAAAATTATTACTCCATACACTATGAATCAAATTGATGAATTAGCTAATGAGTTAAATACTTGGGCAATAATCCTGTGTAAATCTAATGTTTCATTTGATAACCACTTACCATCTAATCTTTTATTGTCTTTTGGGTCATTGCATCCTGTAATTTTTCCAAAAATTACAAGAAAACACCTATCATGAATGCTCCAAATATATTCACTGATGGGTCAAATAATGGTACAGCAGCAATAGTTACACCTGATCAAATTTTTACATTTTTAGCACCCCAACAATCAGCTCAAAAGGTAGAGCTTAATGCAGTATTATAAGCTTTTGTGATGTTTAAAGATTATGTGTTTAATTTATTTTCCAATAGTCAGTATATAGTTAATGCTATAGTATCCCTTGAAGATGCTGGTAGGATTTCCCCTTCCTCTACTGTTTTCTCTTTGCTTTCCAGTATACAAAGTCTAATCTGGGACAGAAAAGATCAATTCTTAATAGGACATATCTTGGCACATACAGGATTGCCTGGAGCCCTTAGTTTGGGCAATGATTTAGCAGGTAAAACTACACATGACATGCATACATATTTTCTCTACACTAGAAGAAGCTATAAATTTTCATGAAAAGTTCCATATCAATGCTAATACTTTACAAGCATTTTAAAATAACTAAGGAGCAAGCTAGACAAAATAATAAAACAATGTCAAAATTGTGTGACCATTTTACCACATTTTAATCTTAGAGTCAATCCTAGAGGATTGATACCTTACCATATATGGCAGATGGAAGTCACACACTTGCCAGAATTTGGAAAAGTAAAATATTTGCATGTTACAGTTGATACTTCTTCTCGATTTTTGATGGGCTCCCTTCATGGGGGAAAAAAAAACTAAAGATGTTATAGCTCATTGCTTACAAAATTTTGCCACTTTGGTCATTCCAAAACAGTAAAAAACAGATAATGCCCCCGGTTATACTTCTACCTCTTTTAAACCATTTTGCTCATCATTTGGCATTACTCAATATAACAGGAAACCCATACAATCCACAGGGACAAGCCATAGTTGAAAGAGCACATCACACTATTAAAATGTACTCATTAAAGTAAGAAGACAGAATTGGGAAGGAATATAAATTCCCCAAAGGTAAAATTAAAATAACCCTTTTTAATCTAAACTTTTTAAATTTGGATTTTCAGGACTTAGTGCTGCAGAAAGGCATAAGTGTCCAAAAAATGTGTATAAGCCCGAGGTACTTTGGAAGGATATTCTAACAGGAAAATGGAAAGGTCCTGACCCATTAATTTTCTGGAGTTGGAGGTCTGTTTTTTGGTTTCCACAGGAAGAACAGCAGCCGATTTGGATTCCAGAGAAATTAACTAAGGTCCCGACCCAGTGATTGCCTGGAGTCGGGGGTCTGTTTATGTGTTTCCACAAGGAGAACAGCAGCCGATTTGGATTCCAGAGAGATTAACTGAAGCGCTTTCAATAGACCAAAATAAGATGATTTGGCTCAAATCCATAACAGCTGATATCGAAAACTCCAGTTTGGCTATCCTTACATCTGCGACAGAACAGGGATGCTTTTTTTCAATATCTATTTTATTATTGCCCTTTCCCACATCATGAAGTTCTCTTTTGTTTTTTTTTGAGCTCATACAGACCTAGGATAATGTTTTGCTTATCAGTTCTATTTTTTGACTATCGAGTTTTTAAACATTGCAATGATGATTTCACATGTTAAAAGTTATAAGGCCTTTACTATTATATTATGTGTTGTATGTATTTATTATGTGTGCACACTTGTGTTTTGTGTTATATATTTGAATGTGCGTATGTCCATATATCACATATGATGAGTGCTAATGAAATAATATATCCATTTTTTTTATTCACGTGAATTAAATTGTTTAATTTAAATTGGGAAAACAACTGTTCAGGATTGTCTTAATATGTGAAAAAATAGGAGGTTAACAGACGTGCTTGTTTACTTTCACTTTTCCTTTTCATTATATTTAATTATTCTCTTCAAGATAATGTAAATTGTTAAGAAAATTGTTTTCTTTTAGTGCCCTCAGGAATGTTACATAATTTTTTCTTTAGCCATTACTGCCAGAATTCCTATTTTCATCCCAGTGCCAGTGAAGACAAAGATAAAACCAATCTACAGATTCTGCAATAGCCATCACTGAACTGCTTGCAGAACTTGCCTGGATTATGTATCACTTGTATGCATTGTGAACTCACTTGTATGCATTGTGAACTATCTGCTGCTGCAGCGAATTGTCGTAGTGTTGGGGTACTTATGCTGATGCTGTCATCAGTGATAGAATTTTTCCAATAGGAGCCATCAATTGACTTGGTGTATCTTTTCTATTCTCACTTGATAGAGGTCAAAAAACTTACAGAGGGAGGTGAAAGACTTCATCAGCAATGACTGCTCCTTTGGCAATTTTGGTTTTGGATGCACACATGGGATTTTTCTTTAGATCTATCAGGTTCTGAGAATCAAAGCCACAACCTCACACAGGGCCAAGAGGCTGATTCAGACACATCCCTTTCCAAAGTAATTAAGCAAAGAGCCACAGGTGATGCCCATTCATTTCAATTTGAAAACTGTTTTCTTCAGGCTCCACAAACGGGTGGCCTGAGGCAAAGACATTCCTAACATTCAGGGCAAGGGAACCATAGGTAAGCAAATTGCCCAAAGCAGGGTTTCTCCACTGAGACTTTTCTGGTTACACTGATCTCTGAGGTTTCTGAGATGTTCCCATTCCATTCAGCTATCCAGTACATGGCTATGTCACAGAGTTTGGAGGTGGTACATATCTTGGACACAAAACCATGAGCCTATTCTGGAGAGAGGCCAGAAATCAGGAGGTAAACAGGAACTTGGGAAGATAGTAGGTGTTGTCTATCCATAAGGCAAGCTGCAGTCCATTCATAAAAAGGGCAGAATAAATGCCTGGAAGCTTCCTACTAGTCAGGACACCTCCATTGATGTATTGTCTTTTCTAATAACTACAACCACGGACACAGTGGATACACAGACATAGAAAAACTCGCCTTCTCAAACGACTTACTAGAAACAGTCGACTCCAAACCAAACAAACCACCTTTGCTACCTATTCTCAGAACATGAGACAAAAGCACGAACTCACACCCACACCCACTAAGGCACCTCATTCCCACAACTAGGTCTGTGACTATCCGGAGTGTCCTCTGACTGGTGGACCATACTATGTTCCCCCCAAATAGCCTGTCCTGTATCAGATCAGGTCCCTTTTGCCAACTCTGTTAAGTTGTCAGGAGCCAGCAATGAGCCACTACCTGCTTTCTCAGGAAAGGCCCCTCTTCAGAGTTCTCCTGGCATTTGGTCATCCTCACATCAGGAGGTACCAAGAAAGACTGACTCTGTCCTTGGAAAATTCAAACAAGTGTGCCCACTGGGAATGGGACTGGCACTGGCTCTGGGTGCCTGGCTTCCTGGATCCCAAGTTCAGAGAGTTCTATCACCAAGGAAGTGAGGTAGGTCACTTCCTTCAGGAATTGAATGAGGTCAATACCTTGGCAACCACTTTGTCCTAATAGTTGTTTACAAAGGTCCCATGAGATGGAGGCTGCCCCTACTTTCTCTGACTCAGTCATAAGTTAGAATGGTATATCAACCACAGGCACCATGGAACAGCTCTCCACACAGGCCTGGTTTTGTCCATCTTCTCTACATTAAGAACAGAGCGACTGATTCAGACACAATACTTCATCCTGACCGGTTTTTTTGCCATGGAAGATGATTTTGCGCTCTCAGGTCCTTCATAGCTGCCTAAGTCTTCTCCAGGGATCATTTCTGCATGGACCTTTGAGGTTTCAGCAGGTGGAAGATACCCTAAATTCCTGTATTGTAAGACCAACTCTGTCCCTGCTCTATTGTAAAGATAGATTGATGGAACAGTGTATGCTTAGGGTTAATAACAGGTTTGATTTGGGTTAGGAATCATTCTGTGCGATGAATAATGGTTTTGGGAACCTGCGATATTTACAAGAATATATAGGTGAAATATAAGTATGAACACAGAAATCTAGGTAAGATTTGAAACCCAGAAGTGCATTGGGCCCTTGATTGGGATACTCAGCTTTGAATTATATTCTGCACAGATGTCTCAGATAAATTGATATACAATGGCATAGGACCTTGTACCTTGGATGATTGAATGTCGAAAAGAACATCCAGTCAAAAGGATAGTCAGTAGGATTAGGAAGATATTCAGTAGGTTTAGAAAGCAGAGTGAGTATAGGATTTGAACCAAACGTTCTTTAACAGTAGGGTTTCGGGTAGAGAATGAATGTAAATATCAGTACATGTGAAGAGCCAGTCACATTGATGAACTCTGGAAAATATGTAGGAAACCATATATCAATAGAGACATTAGGAAATCAGGCAAAGTATAAAGTAAGTGATAGGATCAGGCATTTTCAACAGTGTTGAGGTTGAATATATAATCTTAGGAAGAAACAAATATGTAGTCACCAATAGGATTGACATTTGATAGCATTAGGCAACCTGGACATAGATGTTTTTAGTAATCCATACTCACTTTCCATTTAGACTTCGGTACAAACATAAGTGTGACCTTTGCATTTTGTGAAAGAAGTCTCATGAAAAGACCAGTCAAGAAACCCTGTGGAAAACATGTTTTCTGAATTAGGAAGTGATGGAAAGTAAGAAAAAATGCCTATAAATTTCTGAACTAGTGGATTAAATATATATCCTACCATGTGCATTAACTGAAGACAAAGTAATGTACCAGTATTGAATAAAAATGAAAGACAAAATACACATCACGTCCCATAGGAATCTACTTGCATTGATATAAAACTGTGTCAGTTACTGCAGAGATATTAGGATTTGTATGCACCATTTACTGTTAGTTTTCAGTACTAGGAATCAAATATGTAGTTCAGGTGGATGAATATTTCTCAGAATAATCTTGTGAAAAGTTGATTATTAATCCACATACATGAATATGAATGAATTTACGGAGTGTATGATAAGACACATATATTTCATATTTTGAAAAATCTGTAGAGTGTGTGTGTATATATATATATAAACACACACACACACACACACACACACACACACACACACACACACAGGCACGCACACAAACAGACATTAAAAAGTAGCAATATAAGCCAATTGAAATTCACCACGAAATATATGTCATCCACAGATCCAGATAAATTCGTTTTACTGAACATGGATTCATGTATAATTTTATTGTACTAGGAAGCTCATCAATAGTTTGAATTTTCAGTTTCAACAGCGTTTAGTAGGAGTGATCTCTTTTCACAATTTGTGTCTGCCAAGTGAGCCACCTCACAAGAATGTACGTGTGGTACCAGGTAGGATTCTATATGTGCATATAAAAATACATGCGCTGAATAGGATACAGAGAAAGGTAGACAGGAATTCACATATTTGTTAACTTGAAAAACACATGGAGAACCATTTCAACAAAAATTGACTAGATTTATAACTCCTACCCTATATAAAGCAAAAGGCAATTCCAATGATACACCATTCGTCCTCTGAACTGCTTGTATTTCTATTCTGTTTGGGTTAATTTTCTCCATCATATTAGAATTAGTAGTCAGAGTCTAGTTGGCATGGGTTTGTGTCAGGGATTCAGTATTTCGAATAAAAATTTGGAAAATGATTCCAATGTTTATGCAAATATATGCTACAAAAGTATCTTCCCACTCTCATGCATAACAATGCCTTGAGATTACCTTGGCCCCAAGTTAGAAACAATTAGAGGAGAAGAGTTAGAAAATCTGTGAATACATATCTGGAATCAAATATGCTCACGAGTTCACAAACTTGGAGGTGGTAGAGGAGATTCCAAAAGTAAGGGACAGGGTAAACACTCCACAAACATGGAGCTCTGCTGGACTAAAGACTTCTTGAGGAACTGCCTCTGAGGTTGGGCACTTGAAATATGTGTTGTAGTCAGGAGATTTAGCTTCCTATGTAGTGAGACAATCAAATCTGGGTATGCTTCTATGTGACCTGGAATACATGATTTCTTATTTTCCAATAAACATCAGGAAGCTGTCTTTAATTTTCTGTTTGTAGGTAAACTGTGGCCACTGGGGACTAATTGTCTACTCTTGTGGACTCTGAAGCCATTTGGTCATCCTCCAGTTTTCCTGGTGTTTCTTGCTACTGCACTGGGAGTTTCGTATTTGCTTCAAGAAATACAAGGAATTCACCTGGGACACAGTGCTGGAGGGAGTTCTGTCACCTGTGGTGGGTCAGAGCCTGCAGAAGAATGTACCAGCCAGGCTTCTCTTCCACATAGCTTGCCTCCTTGACCATAGCAACCGGATTCTGAACATTGGCCTGAAACCTCTCCATATAAAAAGATACCTTTACATAGAAGCGTCTGCTGGCTGCACCATGTCAGTCACAAGCCAATTGGAAGACAATGGCAGATCCACATGGCCCCACCACAGATTTTTTTTTATCACACACCTGCCCTTCACTGCACTAGGCCCACTACTCTGCAGGGTCCAACTTCCTGGAATCTCTGTTATACACCATTTTCATGAAACTCAGTCAATCAAGTCACTGTCCTGAATAATCATGTTCAGCAACAGGACAACCAAAGTTTCTCCAGTGCCATCTGGTCATGGGAATTTCAAAAATTTCATGGTATTTATCTAGCAATTTTTCAAGGATGAAGTTGGCAGAATGTGGGTTTCAATTCATTCAGGGACCGTTAAATGTTGTGGAAGTTCATTTCAAATGAAGTTCTGGAGAACTCTCACTGGCAAGGTTTCCCAAAGATTGGCCAAAGTGTCACATAAATCCAGGCCCATTGAGGTCTACAATGTAACGTCCATGTGTGTTTTGACTCTCAACTAAGACTGCCAAGTCGTTAAGAATAAAATCATGTGATATCAAGCCTGAGATTCCCAGTGGTCTCTGGAAAGCCACCCTGGGCCTAGATCTCAGTTTCCAAGGGTGACTCTCATGCTTGGTCTTCTAAAATCCCAACACAATTCATGGCAATACTTCTCTAAGTTCAGTTCCTGTACTCAGCCTCTAAGGGGAATCACACCAGAGTTCAAACCCAGGTGGACTCAGTCATCCCTTCCAACTGCCAGAAAAATAACCACAATTAAATCCAAAACACTCCCACATGGCCCTCATCTTCTTCCATATAGACACTCATCATAACCTCTGACTGGAGATTTTCATGAGGAATGCAGCCCAAGAGAGTGTCCAAAATATGCTTTCTTGCCCCTCATTTACCTAAATTCTGCGTGACCTGGACACACTTCCTGTGAACCAGGAGTGATCAAATAGGCCTGCGGTTAATACTGATCCACTTCTCAAATTTGAGAACTACTGACTGTGGGGTTTAAATTCTTTATATGAATTGGAGTCATGAGAAAACCCAACTACCTATGGGCTAGCCTCTGCAGGGAACTGAAGAACTCATTTGACCTAAAGGATATCTATTCTCACTTGATTGATGTCAGAAACCTTACAGAGGAAGGCGAAAGACTTCATCCACAATGACTGCTCTTTTGCTATTTTGGTTTTGGATGCACACATGGGATTTTTCTTTAGATCCATCAGTTGCTGAGAATCTAAGCTACAGCCTAACACAGGGCCAAGACGCTGATTCATACACATCTCTTTGCAAAGCAATTAAGCAAAGAGCCACAGCTGATGCCCATTCTCTTTTATTTGAAAAAGGTTTTCTTTAGACTTCGCAAAGCGTTGTCCTGAGGCAAAGACCTTCCTGACATTCAGGGAAACAGAACAATAGGTAAGCAAAAGGCCCAAAGCAGGGTTTCTCCAATGAGACTTTACAGGTTAAACAGGTATGTGAGTTTTCTGAGATGCTCGCAATTCACTTCAGTTATTCAGTACATGGCCATGTCACAGAGCATGGAGGTGGTACATATCTTGGATACAAAACCATGAGCCTATTATGGAGAGTGGCCAGATTTCAGGAAGAAAACAGGAACTAAGGAAGATCGTAGGTGTTGCCCATCATTATGGCAAGCCGCATTCCATTTATAAATTGGGCAGCATGAATGCTGGTAAGCTTTCTAAAAGACAGGACACATCCATTGATGCTTTCTCTTTTCTAATATCTACAATAACGGACACAGCGGGATACAGCGGCACAGAAACACTCGCATTGTCAAATGACTTACTAGAAACAATTCACCCCAAACCAAACAAACCTCATTTCCTACCTCTTCTCAGAACATGAGCCAAAACCACAAACCCACACCCACACCCACAAAGGCACCTCTTTCCTCCAAGTAGGTTGTGACTATTTGGAGTGTCCTCTGACTGTGGGCCATTCTACGTTCCCCCGAAATGGTCTGTCCTGTCTCAGATTTTGTGTCCTTTGCCAACTCTCTGAAGTTGTCAGGAGCCAGCGGTGAGCCACTACCTGTTTTCTCAGGAAAGGCCCCTCTTCAGAGTTTTCCTGCCATTTGGCCATCCTAACATTAGTAGGTACCAAGAAAGACTGACTATGTCGTTGGGAAATTCAAAAAGTATAACCACTGAGACTGGGACTGGGACTGTCAATGTTTGACTGGCTTCCTGGATCGCAAGTTCACAGAGTTCCATCACCAAGGAAGTGAGGTGAGGTCACTTCCGTCAGAAACTGAATGAGTTCACTGCCTTGGCAACCAATCTGTCCTAAGAGTTGCTTCCAAGCTTCCAATGAGATGGAGGCTGCCCCTGCTTCCTGTGACACTTTCACAAGTTAGAATGGTATATCACCCATAGGCACCCAGGAGCAGCTCTCCACACAGGTCTCATTTGGTCCATCTTCTCTACATTAAGAATGGAGAGGCTGATTCAGACAGAACACTTCACCCTGACCAGGTTGTTTTCCATGGAAGATGACTTTTGCACTCTCAGGTCTTTCAGAGTTGCCTACATCTTCTCCAGAGATTATATCTGCATGGACCTTTGAGGTTATCAGCAGGTGAAAGATTCCCTATATTCCTGTATTGTAAGACCAACTCTGTCCCTGCTCTTCTGTAACGTTAGATTGAGGGAACCATGTATGGTTAGGGTTAATAACATGTTTGATTTGGGTTAGGAATCATTATGCTGAATAAATAATGGTATTGGGAACCTGCAATATGTATAAATATATATAGGTGAAATATATGTATAAAAACAGAAATCTAAGTAACATTTGAAGCCCAGAAGGGCACTGGGCCCTTGATTGGGATACTTAGCTTTGAATAAATTGATATACAATGGCATAAGACCTTGTACTTTGGATCATAGAATGTAGAAGAGAACATTCAGTCAAAAAGGATAGTCGGTAGTGAAAGGTTAATAAAATAGGTACTTGTCACTTCCTGTTTTTCTGCATGCTTAACAAAACACTGTTAAAATCTTGAGAACTGTTTGCTAATCTTGTTCTCAGAATGTGCTGTCCCCAAGTGCCAAAGTGTAGAATGTACTCCTTCACCCGGTTGCACGCAAACCGACCACTCGCCCTGAACCATCAGTAAACTTCCCTCCCTGCCCTCTCCAAGGAAAATATATATTTTCTGCTTAAACTGTTCTCAGGGCTCTCTGATCTATTCAAGTGAGCTCTGAGCCCCAGCATGCTGGACCCAGAATAAACCCTTTGCTGTTGTATAAGACAGTCTGTTAGTGGTCTCTTCCTTCCATGCTCGCCCGACCTTTACATATGGAGATTCCACCGAGTTTTGGCAGTGGCGGACAAAAGACCCTAACGGGTTCCTCTCGGGTTAAGTAAGGCCCCTCTTTCTTGTTTCAGTGTTAAGGTTAGGGCTTGGCAAAATGGCTGTCGATGAAGAGCGTGAGTTCTCTCCGATGGTGGCTGACAGACGTGTCACAGAGCCGCAGGCCACGTCCCTGGGGGACTTCCCAAAGACTCGGGAAATCGAGGAACAATAGTCTCCTCGACTCAGTAATATTTTGTATCGGATTCGAAATTGCCAGGCCATTGGGTTTTGCTGGCTACTCAGTCCTGGTCTCAGTTTTGGATGTCCATTGAATGTCTTTATTGTCTTGTCTTGTCTGTGTCGTGTGTCTTGCATTCACTCTTTGTGTATCTTTCATTATGGGACACAGCACTTCAATGCCCCTGTCCCTGACCCTTGATCACTGGACCAAAGTACGCTTAAGGGCTCAGAATCTTTCATTTTTAGTAAAACGTTGGACCTTTCGGAATCTCTGTGCCTCAGAATGGCCCACCTTTGAATTTGGATGGCCCCTAGAAGGATCTTTCTATTTCCCACTAATTTAAGAAGTCAGAGATATTGTCTTTCACCCAGGCACACATAGCCATCCGGATCAACAGCCATATATTTTAACTTTGCAGGACCTCTGTAAATCTCCTCCTCAATGGGTGAAGCCTTTCTTTGTCCCTTCCCCTGCTCCTACTCCTTCCCCCATGATCTCTCAAACCCTCTGCTCCTCCTCCTCCTCCACCCTTTGTAATCCCTGAGTCACAAGATTTGACTCTACTGTACTCTCTTCCCCCTTATTATACCCTGCCCTCGTCCCCCAACCACCAACACCCTCTAAGTGATTCTCCTGCAGCTGACTCAGCCTCTCTACCATTGGAGGAATCTAAGCTGGCCCAGCGCCCTCCAGATAACTCCCCCGCAGCACACACAGCCCCTCCTCCGCAGGAGGAAGCTAGCCCAGCTAAGGGAACTTGATGGTGGCGAATTATTGAAAACCCTGGACCTCCTGTGATGCTCCCCCTATGTCCCTACGGACCATTGATTGACGAAGGCCATGGGGGGAAAATGCAAGCCTACAAATATTGGCCTTTCTCCTCTTCCGACCTATATAACTGGAAAAATAACAATCCCCCTTTTTCTGAGGACCCCATCGGGCTCACAGGTCTGGTTGAGTCATTGATGTTTTCACACCTGCCTACTTGGGATGACTGTCAACAATTCCTAGGGACTCTCTTCACGACAGAGGAACAAAAGAGAATCTTCCTGGAAGCTATAAAAAAATGTCCTCCGACCAGATTGGAGACGGACACATCTTCCCAACTTAATCAAAGCTGGTTTTCCCTTGAAACAACCCAACTGGGACACCAACAACATTGAAGTTAGAAAGCATCTGTCCACTTATCGCCAGGTTCTAATAGTGGGCCTCCAAGTGGCCACTAGGCGACCAACTAATTTGGCCAAGGTAATAGAGATTATTCAAAGGCCTGATGAATCTCCCTCTATGTTTCTAGAGAGAATTATGGAGGCATGTAGGAGATATACTCCTTTCGATCCACAGGCAGAGGATCAAAAGGCATCTGTCATGATGGCCTTTATTGGGCAAGCTGCCCTGGATATTAAAAGAAAGTCACAATGCTTAGATGGATTACAAGATATGACTTTGAGAGATTTAGTCAGAGAAGCCAAGAAAATATACCTTAAGAGAGAAACTGAGGAAGAGAAAGAAGCAAAGTGAGGATAAAAGAAACAAAAGACAGACTAAGGCGTTGACTAAGGTCCTGGTCACAACAACAAAAGGGCCAGAAATTAAGAAACAGGGAGACAGGAAGGGATACCTGGTCCCATGCCAGAGGCCACCCCTGGCCTCAGATCAATGTACCAACTGTAAAAAAAAAAAGGACACTGGGCCAAAGAGTGCCCTAGAAAGGGACAGCCACGCCAGTCAGCCATTCTGACTCTGGAGGATGAGTATGAAAGTCGGGGCTCAGATCCCCTCCCCGAGTTCAGGGTAACTTTTGAAGTGGAGGGGACCCCAGGAATCTTTGAAGTGGATAAAGGGGCAATATACTCACCCCTAATGTCACATTGGGCCCTCTATCAAATAAAAGGTCTCTAGTTCAAGGGGCTAATGACAGTAAATATCGGGCTTGGACAACTAAGAGGATCATGGAACTGGGGAAAGGAAAAATCCATCACTCCTTCCTAGTAATCCCAGAATTCCTAGCCCCATTGATGGGCAGAGATCTGCTCACCAAGTTCCGGTCCAAAATAACTTTTAACCCTGAAGGCCCCCAAGTGGAATTTCTAAATCCTTCAGTAAAAACTCCTATAGTCACAGCTCTAAATACGTCAGTAGAAAATGCACATCAACTCACTCACCTTGGTTCAAAGAAACTGCAGGTATTTCTGAAGTATCAAGAACAGAGTTTTCCACTAACTGACTCACAGCAAAAAGAAATAACTGAATGGGTAAAAAAAGCCTGTTGAGTCCATCAATTGGTAAATTCTTACCCTTCCAAGCTTCCTGCAGGAAAGCACCTACGAGGAACCAGACCAGGACAATTCTGGGAAGTTGACTTTACTGAAATTAAGCCAGCAAGGTATGGACATAAATATCTTCTAGTCTTTGTAGATACATTTTTAGGATGGATTGAAGCCTTCCCCACTAAAAGAAAAAAAAAGAAACAGTGCTAATGGTGGTCAAGCAGATCCTGAAAGACATTTTCCAAAGATACGGCCTGCCAAAGGTAATATGGTCTGATAATGCACCGGCGTTCATGGCCCAAGTAAGTCAGGGGTTAGCCAGGAACCTGGGGATTCATTGGAAGTTTAATTGTGCTTACATACCCTAGAGTTCAGGACAGGTAGAAAGAATAAATAGAACCATTAAAGAGACCTCAACGAAATTAAGCTTAGAGACCAGCATAAATGATTGGACTATGCTCATGCCTTATACAATGTTTCGTGCAAGAAATATGCCCTCTGTTTCTTTGAGTAACCACACCCCCTGTGAATATCTAGGGTGCCTCTCTTCCAGTAACGGACCAAAGCCCAACTCTAAGACCTAACGATCCCTTTCACACCCCCTTGTTTGACAGACTTAAAGCTCTTGAAAGATCTCAGTGATACCTGTGGAAACAGCTGGCCACTCCCTACCAAACTGGGGACGAGGGGACTCCACATCGATATCAAGTAAGAGACTTCATCTACGTAAGAAGATATCAGGTGTCATCCCTGGAACCCCACTGGAAAGGACCATACCAGGTGCTACTTATAACATCTATAGTGGTAAAGGTAAACGGAATCACTTCCTGGATCCATGCCTCTCATCTCAAGCCTGCGCCCTGTCCACACTCTGGCTGGAAACTGGAAAAGACTGGTAACACTTTCAAATTGCATATTCACCGTGTGGATAAGCCTATAGACTCTCCCCTTGGCCACAAGTAGTCCTAACCCTCATCAGCCCGTTCAGCAGCGATGGCTGATCACAAATTCTACTGGAAAAGAAGTATAATCTATCTTGCATGCAGCCCACTTAGGGACCTGGTGACCATCTCTCCACCCAGACATTTGTCAGCTGGCTATAGGTCTTTCCTAATGGGATATCCCTGATGAAGAGGATCCCACTAAAAATCCATTAAATCCCTTCCTTACCATAGATAATGGAAACAAATATTATGGATGTAGGGACACACGAGCCAGATGCAGGTTGGCTAGCCTAGATTACTGTGTTTACCCGGCCGACTGTCAAAGCCAAAAACAGCCATGGCTGTGTGGGGGAAAAGCCGACTTCTTCTGTAAGTCATGGGGATGTTAGCGTACAGGGGCTGCCTGATGGAACCCAAACCCTGCATTAAATTCAGTAGACAGCATTGGCCATATTACGAATTAGATAACAAAAACTGATGGCCACCAGAGGGGATTCTAGATCCTCAAATCCTGCATGACCTTTTTAACATCTGCTAGTGCTCAAAAGGGTGAAAGGAGATTCCACTATGTGGAGGCCTTTTCCCTTCTTCGCTCACATCCTGAACTATGCTTATCCAATAGATCCTCACCTTCAGCCTTCTGTTCCAGAGTCTCTGCTGTCACTCCCACCTCAGCAACCTGATTTCTCCACTACAATTATTAGATCAAAAACCCAAACCTCTGCTGGTTCTCAGACCATTGCCCCCTTGCTGAGGTAGCAGGTACTGAGGTACCCCTCCACCCACTCACTCCTCTCTTCTGTTGACAGTGCCCGCACTGGGTCCCACCAGGTCCTCTTACCAACTAACCCAAAGCTCAAACCAGCTGAGGAGAGCCCTCAGACCTCTATCCAAGATGTAATGAAAATGGCCTTTAAAGTTGCTTTGTCATCACTGAAAACAGTTTACTACAAATTTAAAGTCCCTCTGCGTTTTGGGATACTCACTACCATCTTCCCCTCTGCTTGACCTGTTCTACTGCTCAAATATTTGTTGCTAGGAAAATTCCAAACCACTTTCCCATTATTTTTTTACATCTCTCTTTTCTCATTCTCAGATCCTCGGAGCTGCTCTCAGCCCCACCTTCTCCGTCTTTCCCCTCTATACCAGGCCCACAGAAAAGTCTTTAACTGACCTTCTCCAGAAGTCTTCACCATGGCTGACTTTAGGACTTTCAGCAAAAGAGTCCCTATAAAAAAGTTCAATGTAGTTAAACTTCCTATTTTCATGTTGCCCTGTTCTACTTGGCCACTGGCTAAAAAAATCAGCACTCCTAATCCAGACACCCCCTTACTAGTTTTTCACAAAAATATGTGAACAAGGCCTCTGGCCTTGACGTGGGGCTTCACAGAGATGGCTACATTTCTAAGTTAACGAAGTTAGCAACTGGGCTCCGTAGTAACAGCTGGCAATGGGAAAATAAGAAAGGGAAGAAAAAGCTCTTTCCCTCCCAGGTGTCCTTGAAAAGTTAACTTGCCCAGAACCGAGGAAAAAACAGAAACAAAAACTGCTTTTTTCAACTTCTGCAGACTGTGAACTTCTGAGCCCCTTCCCTTACATGTTGGGTACAAAATTCTGAAACTACCTAAACTTGGGTTTCAGAGGATTAGTTGATTACAACAGAATCAATGCCCTCTGAATCTGGTTGCAACCAAATAGGACTGTTTCCCTGTCTTCAGTACTATCTTAGGTGCGTTGCCTTGTCCTTCCCTACTACAGCATGATTCTATATACTTAAACATTGTTAATGTTTTCATGAAATGGTCAACAGATGTGATTAATTGTGTAATCGTGCAGATGTTTCCCAGAGTGCTCTATCACGACGCAGATTCATTTGAAGATCAAATATGGGGGCATTCAACCCGGTTCCACTGAAAATATATATCTCTCAATGTAGCCATCCTATTAGGAATAGAAATTGCTGCACTGGTGGCCACGGGAACCACTGCCTTTGTCCAAGGGACTCAACAAATGACCCAACAAATGACAGCAATAGACCAAAACTAAGATATTAGAAACCTCCATCAGAGCTTTGCATGAGTCTTTTACCTCTCTCTCTGAAGTTGTTTTTCAGAGCACTCGAGGGTTGGACCTCCTCGTCATGAGAGAAGGGGGCTTTGTGCTACATTGAGAAAAGAAAGTTGTTTGTATGCCGAGCATACTGGACTTGTAATAAAATCTAAGAGTAAATTAAAAAGATGCCTTGAAAAGCATCAACGAGACAGAGAGGCCCAAAAAAGGTGGTTTGAGTCTTGGTTCACACAGTCTTCCTGGTTAACTACGTTCTTATCAACCCTGGCCAGTCCAATAGTAATCCTCATGTTATTGCTAACTACTAAACCCTATTTTCTCATCCGTGTAATTTCTTTTCTCCAGGCTCAAATTGGACGAGTTAAACTTATGGTAATACCCTACTAGTATACATAGAATGTGACACCCCCCCAATGATCATTTTTATGATTAAAAGTAGCCAGAAGAAGAAGTGGGGAATAAAAGGTTAGTAAAATAGGTACTTGTCACTTCCTGTTTTTCTGTATGCTTAACAAAACACTGTTGAAATCTTGAGAAATGCTTGCAAATCTTGTTCCCAGTATGTGCTGTCCCCAACTGCCCAACTGCAGAATGTGCTCCCTCACCCAGTTGCACGCAAATCGCCCACTCACCCCAATCCATCAATAAACTTCCCTCCCTGCCCTCTCCAGGTAATGTATATAAGCTCTACTTAAGCTATTCTCAGGGCTATCTGCTCTATTCAAGTGAGCTCTGAGCACCAGCATGCTGGACACTCAATAAACCCTTTGCTGTTGCATGAGATATTCTGTTGGTGGTTTCCTCCTGTGAAGCTCACCGGACATTTACTATAATGATTGAATGTAGAAGAGAACATCCAGTCAAAAAGGGATAGTTGATAGAAATAGGAAGATAGTACGTTTAGGAAGAAGTGTGAGTATACCATTTGGAACAAAAGTTCTTTAACAATAGGGTTTCGGTTACAGAGTGATTGTTAAAGTCAGCACATATGAAGAGTCAGTCACTATGATGAGCTGGGAAAAAATGTAGAAAAGCAGATATCAATAGAGACATTACAAAATCAGGCAAAGTATAAAGTGAGTGATAGGATTAGACATTTTCAACAGGGTTGAGTTTGAATACATAATATTAGGAAGAAAAAAATATGTAGTCACCAATAGGATTGACATTTGAGAGCATTAGGCAACCTGGACATAGATGTTTTTAGTAATCCATGTTCACTTTCCATTTAGTCCTTCGTGCAATCATAACCGTGACCATTACATTATTTGTCCAGAATACTACTGTCATAAAATGTATATGTAGATCAGGTGACATGAGTATTTCTTCCACCATTTCTGGAAGCAATATATTCAAGACGGAAAATTAGTATTGGGGTTACAAAGAGGTGCACACTGTGTCTATGAATTTAGAGATAAAGTACGAATAGACAATACAGTGAATAAATAATATAACTTGTTCCAACTTTAAATAATGGATTGAACTGATATCTTAAAAATTACAGGAAATCTTATATTGATATACAATCATTCATTCCCACCAATTATACATCTAATGGTAATATTAGTGTTTTGGTTTATCATGAAGAGTGTGTGAGTTTTGTTTCAAAAGTGATTATGGAAATCGAAAATAATATGTTTGGAAAGAAGTCTCATGAATAGACCAGTCAGGAAACCTGGAGGAATGCATATGTTGTAAAGCAGGAAGCGATTGAAATTGAATCAAATGCCTATAAATTTGCTAATTTGTGGATGAAATATATATCCTATGATGTGCATAAACTCATGAAATAGTAATGTACCATTGTTGAATAAAAATGAACGTCAAAATACACATCATGTCCCATAGGAATCTACTGGCATTGATTTTAAACTGGGTCAGTTACTGTAGAAATATTAGGATTCTCGTGCATTATTCACCGAATTTAGTTATCTTTTTTTTTTTTAATTTTTATATATGGTTGCTCAAAACATTACATAGTTCTTCATAAATAATATTTCACACTTTGATTTATGTGGGTTATGAACTCCCATTTTTGCCCCGTTTACAGATTGCAGAATCACATCAGTTACACATCCATTGATTCATACATTGCCATACTAGTGTCTGTTGTATTCTGCTGCCTTTCCTATCCTCTACTATCCCCCCTCCCGTCCCCTCTCCTCCTCTCTTCTCTCTCTACACCCTCTACAGTAATAAATTTTTCCCCCTTGTATTATTTTTCCCTTTCCCCTCACTTCCTCTTGTATGTAATTTTGTATAACCCTGAGGTTCTCCTTCCATTTCCATGCAGTTTCCATTCTCTCTCCCTTTCCCTTCCACCTCTCATCCCTGTTTAATGTTAATCTTCTTTTCATGCTCCTCGTCCCTACTCTGTTCTTAGTTACTCTCCTTATATCAAAGAAGACATTTGGCATTTGTTTTTTTAGGTATTGGCTAGCTTCACTTAGCATAATCTGTTCTAATGCCATCCATGTCCCTGCAAATTCTATGATTTTGTCATTTTTTAATGCACAGTAATACTCCATTGTGTATAAATGCCACATTTTTTTATTCATTCTTCTATTGAAGGGCATCTAGGTTGGTTCCACAGTCTTGCTATTGTGAATTGTGCTGCTATGAACATCGATGTAGCAGTGTCCCTGTAGCATGCTCTTTTTAGGTCTTTAGGTTTTAGACCGAGAAGGGGAATAACTGGGTCAAATGTTGGTTCCGTTCCCAGCTTTCCAAGAAATCTCCATACTGCTTTCCCGTTTGGCTGCACCAATTTGCAGTCCTACCAGCAATGTACAAGTGTACCTGTTTCCCCAGATCCTCGCCAGCACTTGTTGTTGTTTGACTTCATAATGGCTGCCAAACTTACTGGAGTGAGATGGTATCTTAGGGTGGTTTTGATTCACATTTCTCTGACTGCTGGAGATGGTGAGAATTTTTTCATGTACTTGTTGATTGATTGTATGTCCTCCTCTGAGAAGTGTCTGTTCAGGTTCTTGGCCCATTTGTTGATTGGGTTATTTGTTATCTTATTGACTAATTTTTTGAGTTCTTTGTATACTCTGGATATTAGTGCTCTATCTGAAGTGTGAGGAGGAAAGATTTGTTCCAAGGATGTAGGCTCCCTATTTACCCCTCTTACTGTTTCTTCTGCTGAGAAAAAACTTTTTAGTTTGAGTAAGTCCCATGTGTTGATTCTAGTTATTAACACTTGTGCTATGGGTGTCCTATTGAGGAATTTGGAGGCGACCCCACAGTATGTAGATTGTAGACAACTTTGTCTTCTATCAAACACCATGTCTTGATTTGATATCAAGCTCCTTGTTCCATTTTGATTTAACTTTTGTGCATGGCAAGGGAAAGGGATTCGGTTTCTTTTTGTTACATATGGATTTCCAGTTTTCCCAGCACCATTTGTTGAAGATGCTATCATTCATCCATTGCATGCTTTTAGCCCCTTTATCAAATATAAGAGAGTTGTATTTTTTTGGATTGGTTTCTGTGTCCTTTATTCTTTACCATTGGTCCACCCACCTGTTTTGGTACCAGTACCATGCTATTTTTTTTACTATTGTTCTGTAGTATAGTTTGAAGTCTGGTATCGCTATACGGCCTGATTCTCACTTCCTGCTTAGTGTTGTTTTTGCTATTCTGGGTCTTTTATTTTTCTATATAAATTTCATGATTGCTTTCTCTATTTCTACAAGAAATGCCGTTGGGATTTTGAATTGCATTGCATTACACATATAGAGAACTTTTGGTAATATCGCCATTTTGATGATGTTAGTTCTGTCTACCTATGAACAGGGTACATTTTTACATCTTCTAAGATCTTCCTCTATTTTTCTCTTTAGGGTTCTGTAGTTTTCCTTGTATAAAACTTGCACCTCTTTTGTTAGGTTGATTCCCAATTATTTTTTTTTTTTAGTATATTGTGAATGGAGTGGTTGTCCTCATTTCCGTTTCAGAGGATTTGTCACTGATATTCAGGAATGTCTTTGATTTATGAGTGTTGATTTTATATCCTGCCACTTTGCTGAATTCATTTATTAGCTCTATTAGTTTCTTTGTAGACCCTTTTGGGTCTGCTAGGTATAGAATCATGTCATCTGCAATAGTGATAATATAAGTTCTTCTTTTCCTATTTATATGCCTTTAATTTCTTTTGTCTGTCTAATTGCTCTGGCCAGTGTTTCGAGAACTATGTTGAACAGAAGTGGTGAAAGAGGGCATCCCTGTCTTGTTCCATATTTTAGGGGGAATGCCTTCAATTTTTCTCCATTCAGAATGATGCTAGCCTGAGACTTAGCATAGATTGCTTTTAAAATATTGAGGTATGTTCCTGTTATCCCTAGTTTTTCTAGAGTTTTGAACATAAAGGAATGCTGTACTTTGTCGAATGCTTTTTCTGCATCTATCGAGATGATTATATGGTTCTTATTTTTAAGTCTATTGATGTGATGAATAACATTTATTGATTTCCGTATTTTGAACCAGGCTTGCATCCCACGGATGAATCCTACTTGATCATGGTGCACAATTTTTTTGATATGCTTTTGTATCTGATTTGCCAGAATTTAATTGAGGATTTTTGCCTCTAGGCTCATTAGAGATATTGGTCTGTAGTTTTCTTTCTTTGAAGTGTCTTTGTCTGGTGTAGGAATCAGAGTGATGTTGACCTCATAGAATGAATTTGGAAGAATTCCCTCTTTTTCAATTTCCTGAAATAACTTGAAAAGTATTGGTATTAGTTCCTCTTTAAATGTTTTGTAAAACTCTGCTATATACCCATCAGGTCCTGGGCTTTTCTTAATTGGTAGTGTTTTGATGTTTTTTTCTATTTCCTCAATTGATATTGGTCTGTTTAGGTTGTCTATATCCTCCTGACTCAATCTGGGCAGATCATATGACTTAAGAAATTTATCGATGCCTTCACCGTCTTCTATTTTATTAGAGTACAAAGATTCAAAATAATTTCGGATTATCTTCTGTATATCTGAAATATCTGTTATGATGTTGTCTTTTTCATCCCATATGCTAGTAATTTGAGTTCTCTCTCTTCTTGTCTTCGTTAGCATGGCTAATGTTCTGTCGATTTTTTTTATTTTTTCAAAGAACCAAATGGGTTGACGTGTCTGCTGCGCTTGCAGGCCTCTGGGCCTGTTCCGCCTGTCGGTTGCAGGTCTGCCTACCTTGCGGGAGCGGGTGGTGGCTCTGCTCTGGCCCTACTGCCATTGGGGTGTCGTGACTACCATGCTGGCAGATCGCTGGGCCTGTTCTGGGTGCGGGCAAAGGCTCTGCTCTTCCCCTACTCCAATTGGGTTGACGTGACTACCACGCCGGTTGGCCGTTGTGCTTGTACTGGGCGCGGGAGAAAGCTCTGCTCTGCCACTACTCCAATTGGGGCGTCATGTCTACCATGGTGGCAGGCCGCTGTGCCTGTTCCGCAGGTCAGTCACAGGTCTGCTTTTGTTGCGGGCGTGGGCGGAGGCCTGCTTGGCCCCTACTACAATTTGGGTGACGTGACTACCACACCAGCTGGTGACTGGGCCTTATCCGGGCACGGGCAGCGGCACTGCTATTTCCCTACTCCATTTGGGGTGACGTGGCTACCACGCCTGCGGGCCTGATGAATTTTCCTCTATGTTTCTAGAGAGAATTACGGAGGCATATAGGAGATATACTCCTTTCGTTCCTCATGCAGAGGATCTAAAGGCATCTGTCACAATGGCCTTTATTGGGCATGCTGCCTTGGATATTTAAAGAAAGTTACAATGCTTAGATGGATTACAAGATATGACTTTGAGAGATTTAGTCAGAGAAGCCGAGAAAGTATACTATAAGAGAGAAACTGAGGAAGAGAAGGGAGCAAAAGGACGATAAAAGAAACAAAAGACAGACTAAGGAGTTGACTAAGGTCCCGGTCACAACAACAAAAGGGCCAGAAATTAAGAAACAGGGAGACAGGAAGGGATACCTGGTCCCACGCCAGAGGCCACCCCTGACCTCAGATCAATGTGCCTACTGTAAAGAAAGAGGACACTGGGTTCAAGAGTTCCCTAGAAAGAGGCAGCCAAGCCAGCCAGCCATTCTGACTCTTCAGCATGACTACGAAAGTCGGGGCTCAGATCCCCTCCCTGAGCTCAGCGTATCTTTTGAAGTGGAGGAGACCCCAGTAAACTTTGAAGGGGATACAGGGGCAATAAACTCAGTGCTTAAGGCCCCATTGGGCCCTCTATCAAATAAAAGGTCTCTAGTTCAAGGGGCTAATGGCAGTAAATATCGGACTTGTACAACTAAGAGGATCATGGACCTGGGGAAAGGAAAAATCCATCACTCCTTTTTAGTAATTCCAGAATGCCTGGCCGACTTTTTCTGTACGTCATGGGGATGTGAGCATACAGGGGCTGCCTGATGGAACACAAACTCCTCATCAAATTCAGTACACAGCATTGGCCATATTACCAATTAGATAACCAAAACCGATGGCCCCCAGAGGGGTCTCTAGATCCTCAAATTCTGCGTGACCATTTTTTTTAAAGAGAGAGGCGAGAGACAGAGAGACAGAGAGAATTTTTAATATTTATTTTTTAGTTTTTGGCGGACACGACATCTTTGTTTGTATGTGGTGCTGAGGATCAAACCCGGGCCACACGCATGCCAAGCGAGCGTGCTACAATTGAGCCACATCCCCAGCCCTGTGTGACCTTTTTAACTTCTGCAAGTGCTCAAAAGGGTGAAAGGAGATTCCCCTATGGGCAGGCCTTTTCCATCCTTCACTCATATCCTGAACTATGCTTATCCAATAGATCCTCACCTTCAGCCTTGTGCTCCAGAGTCTCTGCTGTCACTCTCAACTCAGCAACCTGATTTCTCCCCTCCAATTATTAGATCAAAAACCCAAACCTCTCCCGGTTCTCAGACCATCGCCCCCTTGCTGAGTTAGCAGGTACTCAGGTTCTCATCCACCGACTCACTCCTCTCTTCTCCTGTCCGTGCCCGCACCGGGTCCCACCAGGTCCTCTTACCAGCTAACACAAAGCTGAAAGTAGCAGAGGAGAGCCTCAGACTCCTATCAAAGATGTAATGAAAATGGCCTTTAAAGTTGCTTTGTCATCACTGAAAACAGTTTACTAAAAATTTAAAGTCCCTCACATGCATTTTGGGATACTCACTCTTGTCTTCCCCTCTGCTCTACCTGTTCTGCAGCTCAAGTTTTTGTTACTAGGAAAATACCAAACCCCTTTCCCATTATTCTTTTACATCTCTCCTTCCTTATTCTCAGATCCTCGGAGCTGCTGTCAGCCCCACCTTCCCTGTCTTCCCCTTCTGTACCAGGCCTACAGAAAATTCTTAACTGACTTTCTACAGAAGTCTTCACCATGGCTGACTTTAGGACTTTCAGCAAAAGAGTCCCTATAAAAGAGTTCAATTTAGATAAACTTCCTCTTTTAGTGTTGCCTTGTTCTACTTGGCCACTGGCTAAAAAAATAAGCACTTCTATGCTAGACACCCCATTACTTGTTTTCCACAAAATATATGAACAAGGCCTCTGGCCGTGAGCTGGGGCTTTACAGAGATGGCTATATTTCTAAGATAAAGAAGTTACCATCAGGGCTCCATGGTAACAGCTGTCAGGGGCGAAAAATAAGAAAGGTAGGAAAAAGCTCTTTCCCTCCCAGGTGTCCTTGAAAAGTTAACTTGCCCAGAACCGAGGAAAAAACAGAAAAAACAACGGCTTTTTTGAACTTCTGCAGACTGTGAACTTCTGAGCCCCTTCCCTTACATGTTGGGTACAAAATTCTGAAACTACCTATACTTGAGTTTCAGGAGAATAATTGATTACAACAGAAGCAATGCCCTCTGAATATGGTTGCAACCAAATAGGACGGTTTCGCTGTCTTCTTTGCTATCTTAGGTGCCTTGCCTTGTCCGTCCCTACAACAGCATAATTGTATATAATTAAACATTGTTTATGTTTTCATGAAATGGTCAACAGATGTGATTAATTGTGTAATGGTGCAGATGTTTCCCAGAGTGCTCTATCATGATGCAGGTTCATTTGAAGATCAAATAGGGGGGCATACAACCCGTTTCAACTGGGAACATATATCCCTCACTTTAGCCATCCTATTCGGAATAGGAGTTGCTGCAGGGGTGGGCACAGGAACCACTGCCCTCGTCCATGGGACACAACAAATGACCCAATTAGAAGAAGCAATAGACCAAAACTAAGATATTAGATACCTCCATCAGACCTTTGCATGAATTTTTAACCTCTCTCTCTGAAGTTGTTTTACAGAACAGGTGAGTGACACAAAACACACACACACACAGAAAAAAAAATAGCAACATATATGTCAATCAAAATTCATCATAAAATATATATCATCCACAGATCCAAAAATATTCATTTTACTGAACATGGAAGCTCACCCATTGGTTGAATATTCAGTTCCAACACGGTTTAGTAGGAGTGATCTCTTCTCACAATTTGTATCTGCCAACTCATCCACCTCACAAGAATGTATGTGTGGTACCAGGTATGATTCTATATATCCATATAAAAATATATGTGCTGAATGGGCTACAGAGAAAGGGAGACAGGAATTCACAATTTGTTAACTTTAAAAACACATGGAGAACTATTTCAACAAAAAATTGACTAGATTTAACTCCTACTCTGTATCATGCAAAAGGCAAGTCCAAATATACACCATGACTCCTCTAAACTGCTTGTATTTCTATTCTGTTTGGGTTATTTTTCTCCATCCTATTAGAAATAGTATTCAGAGTCTGATAGGGTATGTGTTAGTGTCAGGGATTCAGTATTTCGAATAGAAAATAGGAAATTGAATCCAATGTGTATGCAAATATATGCTACACAAAAATCTTCCCACTCTCATCCAGAACAATGCTTTAACATTACTTTCGCCTCAAGTAAGACACAATTATAGGAGAAGAGTTAGAAAATCTGTGAATACCTATCTGGAATGGAAAATGCTCCAGATTTCACATCTTTGGTGGAGGTAGAGGACTTTCTAAAAGTAAGGGACAGGGTAAACACTCCACAAACATGGAGCTCTTCTGGCCTAAGGACTTTTTGAGAATCTCACTCTGAGGTTGGGCACTTGAAATTTCGGTTGTTTTCAGGAGCTTTATCTTCTTTTGTAGTGAGAACATCAAAGGTGGGTCTCCATCACTTTGACCTGAAGGACATGGGTTCTTATTTTCCAATTAACATGAAGCAGGAGGCCTGAATCCTCTCTTTGTTGGTAAACAGTGACCACTGGTGACTAAATGTCTCCCCATGTGAACTGTGAAACCATTTTGTCCTCCTCCACTTTTTGTGGTGTTTTTCCTGCTGCACTGAGAGTTTAGTATTTGCTTCATAAAATACAAGGACCCAACTAAGACACAGTGCTGGAGGGAGTTATGTCACGTGTGGTGGGTCAGGGTGTGCAGGAGAACGCACCAACCAGGCTTCTATCCCTCATAGCTTGCCCCATTGCCCCCTTGTCCATATGACCCTTATTCTGAACATTGCCCTGAAACCTCTCCATATAAAAAGATGACTTTGCAAATAAGGATCTGCTGGCTGCACCATGTCAGTCACAAGCCATTTGGAATCCAATGGTAGATCCTCATGGCCCTACTACTGATGTTTTTTCACACACCTGCCCACCAGTGCTCTAGGCCCACTACTCAGCAGACTCAAACGTACTGGCATCTCTTTTCTACAACATTTTCATGAAATCCAGTCAATCAAGGCACTGTCTGGTATACTCATGATCAGCAACAGGACATTCAAAGGTTCTCCAGTGCCACCTGGTCATGGAAATTTTAATAACTACATGGTATTCATCTAGCCATTGTTAAGGATGAAGTTGGAGGCACTGTGGGTTTCAATTCATTCAGAAACCATTAAATAATGAGGAAGCTCATTTTCAATGAAAGCTCTGGAGAACTCTCACAGGCAAGGCTTCCCAAAGAGTGGCCAAAAGGTCACATGAAGCCAGGTAAATTGAGGTCTACAATGTGAGGTCCATGTGTGTTTTGACACTCAACTATGGCTGCCAAGTCTTTCAGAATAAAATCATGTGTTATCCTGGCTGAGATTCTCAGTGCTCTGTGGAAAGCCACCCTGGGCCTAGATCTCAGTTTCCAAGGGCGACTCTCATGCGTGGCCTCCTAATATCCCAACACAATTCATGGCAATACTTCTCTGAGTTCAGTTCCAGAACGCAGTCTCTAAGGGGAATCCAACCAGAGTTCAAGCCCAGGTGGACCAAGATATTTCTTACAACCACCACACAAATGACCACAATTAAAACCAAAACACTCAAACAAGGTCCTCATCTTCTTCCATATAGTCACTCATCGTAACCTCTGGCTGAAGGTCTCCATGAATGGCTCACCCAAAGACAGTGTCCAAATAAACTCCCTTGCCCCTCATTTGCCTAAAGTCATGTTGGCCTGGACACCCTTCCTGTGAACCAGGAGTGATCAAATAAGCCTCCCGTTAATACTGCTCTGTTTCTCCAATTTGTGGCCTACTGACTTTCAATTATAGATTCTTTATGTGATTTGGAGTCATGCAAAAACCTAAGCACCTCTGCAGTGATTTGAAGAACTCATTTGACCCAAGGAATACCAATTCTCACTTGATGGAAGTCAGTGAACCTAACAGAGGAAGACGAGAGACTTCATCCACAATGACTGATCTTTTGGCAATTATGGTTTTGGATGCACACATGGGATCATTCTTTAGATCCATCAGCTGCTGAGAATCAAAGTCACAGCCACATACAAGGCCAAGAGGCTAATTCAGACACATCCCTTTCCAAAGCAATTAAGAAAGAGCCACAAGTGACGCCCATTCATTTCCATTTGAAAACTGTTTTCTTCAGGCTTCACAAAGGGGTGGCCTGAGGCAAAGACCTTCCTGATATTCAGGGCAACAGAACAATAGGAAAGCAAAAGGCCAAAAGCAGGGTATATCCACTGAGACTTTCCTGGTCACATTGATATCTGAGTTTTCTGAGATGCTGGCCATTCCCTTCAGCTATCCTGTACATGGCCATGTCACAGACCTTGGAGTTGTTACATATCTTGGACACAAAACCATGAGCCTATTCTGGAGAGTGGCCAGAATTCAGAAGAAAACAGAGACTTAGGAAGGTAGTAGGTATTGCCCATCCATAAGGCAATCCGCACTCTATTCATAAATTAGGCAGGATGCATAATGGGAAGCTTTCTACTAGACAGGACACATCCATTGTTGCATTCTCTTTTCTCATGTCTACAACCGCGGACACAGTGGGATACACAGACATAGAAACACTCATCTTGTCAAACGACTTACTAGAAACAGTTCACTTCAAATCAAACAAACCGCCTTTCGTACCTATTCTCTGAACATGAGACAAAACAACAAACCCACACTCACAAATGCAAATCCTTCCCTCAAGTAGGTCTGTGACTCTCCGGAGTTAACTCTGACTGGTGGGCCATATTATGTTCCCCCAAAATGGCGTGTCCTCTATCAGATCTGGTTTTCTTGACCAACTCTGTGAAGTTGTCAGGAAAAAGTGGCCAGCTACTACCTGCTTTCGCAGGAAAAGTATCTCTTCAGAGCTCTCCTGGTATTTGGCTATACTCACATCAGGAGGTGCCAAGAAAGACTGACTCTGTCCTTGGAAAATCCAATCAAGTGAGCCCACAGGGACATGGACTGGGATTGCCTCTCGGTGTCTTGGTTCTTGGATAGCAAGTTCAGAGTGTTCCATCACCAAGGAAATGAGGTATGTCACTTTCTTTGGAACTCAATGAGGCCACTTCCTTGGCAACCACTTTGTCCTAACACTTGCTTCCAAGGGTCCCATGAGATGGAGGCTGCTCCTACTTCCTGGAACACTTTCACAAGTTAGAATGGTATATCAACCATAGACACCTGGGAACAGCTCTCCACACAGGTCTGGTTTAGTCCATCTTCTCTAAAATAAGTAGAGAGATGCTGATTCGGACACATCCCTTTATCCTGACCAGGTTGTTTGACTTGGAATAGGACTTTTGCTCTCTCAGGTCTTTCATACCTCCCTACAACTTCTCCAGGTATCATTTCTGCATGGACCTTTGAGGTTTTCAGCAGGTGGAAGGTCCCCTAATTCCCTGTATTTTAAGAACAACTCTGTTGCTGCTCTTCTGTAAAATGAGATTTAGGGAACAGTGTATGTTTAGGGTTAATAACAGGTTCAATTTGGGTTAGGAATCATTCTGGGCGATGAATAATGGTATTGAGAACGTGCGATAATTACAAGAATATAGAGGTGAAATATCAGTATGGAAACAGAAATCTAGGTATGATTTGAAGCACAGGACCTTGAACCTTGGTAGATTTAATGTAGAAGAGAACATCCAGTCAAAATGGATAGTCGGTAGGATTAGGAAGATAGTCGGTAGGTTTAGGAAGAAGAGTGAGTATAGGATTTGGACCAAAAGTTCTTTAGCAATAGGGTTTCTGTTAGAGAATGAATGAAAATTTCAGCACATGTGAAGAGTCAGTCACAACGATGAACTGGGGAAAATAAGTAGGAAAGCAGGTATCAATAGAGACATTATGAAATCAGGCAAAGTATAAAGTGAGTTATAGGATTAGACATTTTCAACAGGGTTTAGTTTGAATATATAATCATTGGAAGAAACAAATATGTTGTCACCAATAGGATTGACATTTGAGAGCATTAGGCAACCTTCACATGGATGTTTTTAGTTATCCATGTTCACTTTCCTTTTAGACTTTGGTACAATCATAAGTGTGACCTTTACATTTTTTGTTCAGAATTTTACTGTGATAAAATATATATGTGGATCAGGTGACATGAGTATTTCTTCCACCATTTCTGGGAGCAATATTTTGAAGACATATACATTAGTGTTAGGGGTACACAGAGGTGTACCCTGTGTCTATGAATATAGAGATAATGCATGAATAGACCATCCTGTGAATAAATAATTTAACTGGTTCCACTTTAAATAATGAATTGAATTGATATCTAAAAATATATAAGAAATCTTATATTGATATATAATCATTCATTCCAACCAGTTATACATCTAATGGTAATTTTAGGATTATGGTTTATCATGAAGGGTGTTTGAGTTTTGCTTCATAAGAGATAATGAAAAATGAAAATATTGTGATTGGAAAAAGTCTTATGAAAAGACCAGTCAAGAAACATGGAGGAATACTTGTGTTCTGAAGCAGGAAGTGACTGATCATTAAACAAATGCCTATAAGTTTTCTAACTTGTGGATGAAATATATATCCTATGATGTGCATAAACTGAAGAAATAGTAATGTACTAGTGTTGAATAGAAATGAACGTCAAAATACACATCATGTCCCCTAGGAATCTACTTGCATTGATGTTACACTGGGTAAGTATCTGTAGAAATATTAGAGTTTGTATTCACCATTCTTTGAAGTTACTTTTCAGTACTAGGAAAGAAATATATATTTCAGGTGGATGATTATTTCTGAGTATGATCTTGTGGAAAGTTTGTTATAAATCCACATATATGAATATGAATGAATTTAGGGAGCGTATAATAAGACACATATATTTCATATTTTGAAAAATCTGGAGAGTATATATATATATATATATATATATATATATATATATATATATGCACGCACACGCACAGACATTAAAAAGTAGCAATATAGGAGATCCAACATGGTGGCGAACATGGAGAAATCAAGTCTCTGACCTCTTAAGCTGCGCAGGCATAGGGAGTCATAAACTGTCTAAATGCTGTTTGTTCAGAATCACTAGGCAATGCTGACCTGACATGGATCTGGTGCGAACAGTCTGGGCCCCTCAGAAAACACACAGAGCCCGGATCAGCTGCATAGAAGCTCAGATTTGCCTGCTTCTTGTGTCTCAGAACTAACATTCCCTCTGAAATAACTGGTCGGCCCTTCTGAATTTACAGAGGTAAAAGGCCACTGAATTGAAATGGGGCTTCGGAGACACAGTCAGGACCCATCCGTTGCATTGGTCACCTGGCAAAAGGAATGAACGGTCACCATTTGCATGGGATACCACCATGGAAGAGAACTGACGTCATGGGCAGAGGAGATAACTTCATTGAAACCAGTACGACAGGTGTGTAATTCCCTATGCATCTCTCTCCACACAGCGGGGAAACATTAAGGGCCCCTTCCAGCTCTCCTTTAAGGGGCCCTCCCAGGTCTCCCGTGAGAAAGATGGCCAGACCGAGGAAATCATGTGTGCTGTGGGACTCGTGGCATGGAATTCCCGGCTACCGCTCCCACCAGTGCTGACAACTGAGGTCTCTTACACCAGCTAATGTGGGCATGGATACCAGAGAGCAAGCAAATTCGCTGGGGGTTCCCAGCCCCAAGCTCTACAAACTTAGGGTCTGAGGGAGGCAAACAGGGAGAGAGTGGCAGGCGTTGATGAAAACAGGACTACCAGGAACAGAGACCTGACGTGTAGCAAGTATTGTGGTGAGTGTCACAGTTGAGTGGAGCCTGGCTTGAGGAAACACTAGAGAAGGTCCTAGGCACTCAGGATTGGAGACCCGCCCAGTCTGGGAGAAAGAGATGCTGCACAGTGATTGGTTCCCACCTATTGAGAGGAGAAGCTTGGCCCAGTGAGCACAGCTCCACCTACTGGAAGAGAAGTTAATTGAACTCTATGACTGCATGTATTATTATTATTATTATTTTATTTTTACTTTTTTTCTTTCATTTTCATTTTTTGTTGTTGTTCTTTAACTTATTTTAATGTTTTTATTTTTTAAATTTTACTATTATTATTATTATTTTAAATTTTAATTTTCATTTTTAATTATCATTATTATTTTAAAAAAATTATTTCTTTATTTTCTATTTTTTTCTTTTGTCTTTTCATTTCTTTTCAATTTTCTTATTCCCTCATCCTTGAATTCTACCTGCCTATTCTCATTCTCTTTAGTGACTTCTTCCCATCCCTTCTAATATCTTTCCTCCCAAGCTTCAAATAAATTTATAAGAATAAGCAGTAACTCAGCACTCAAACAAACAAGAAGTAACATGAGCAGCATAAAAAAGCAAGAAAGAAAAGGAGTACAAACAATGAAGGATAACCTAAATATTCAGGAGGACCTAGAATCATCAGAAAAATGGTCATATAAAAAACTCAAGGAATACCTTAGACAGATGGAATGAAACCTTAAAGAGGATACGAGAGAGCAAATAAATACAGTGAAAGAACACATTGAAAATGAATTACATAAACAGATAAAAGAAGAAGTTAATCTTCTTTATCAGGAGATAGAGATTATAAAAATTCAAAGAATAATTCTAGAAATGAAGAAAATGATAAACCAAATTAAAAACTCAATTGAGAGTATCACTAACAGAGTGGAGCAAGTAGAAGAAAGAATGTCACATAATGAAGACAAAATATATCATCTTGAAAAGAGTCTAGCCAACACAGAAAGGCTGGTAAAAAAATCACGAGAAAAACATCCAAGAGATATGGGATAACATAAAAAAACCAAACTTATGAGTCATCTGGATAGAGGAAGGTACAGAGATTCAAACCATGGGAATGAGTAACCTGTTGAATGAAATAATTACAGAAAATTTTCCAGAAATAAAAAAGGAAACGGATATACAAATTGAAGATGCTTACAGGACACAGAGCACACAAAATCACAGTAGACCAACGCCAAGACACATTGTTATGAAGATATCCAATATACAGAACAAAGAGAAAACATTAAAAGCTTCAAGAGAAAGGAGGAAGATTACATTCAGGGGTAAACCAATATGGTTAACAACCTATTTTTCATCACAGACACTGAAAGTGAGAGGATCCTGGAACAACGTATTTCAAACATTGAAAGACAATGGATGCCAAACAAGAATTCTGTATCCAGCAAAATTCAGCTTCAGGTACGACAACGAAATAAAAATCTTTCATGATAAAGAAAAGCTAAAAGAATTTGCAGCAAGAAAACCACCATTGCAAAGTGTCTTGAGCAAAACACTACACGAGGAAGAAATGAAAAACAACAACCAAAACCATCAGTGGGAAGGGCCTCAGTAATGACAGAGGGCGGGGGAAAAGCTAATCATGGAGAAACAAAGTAAATTTAAAAAAAACGATAAATATTCAAACATGGATGGCAGTAGAAACCATATATCAATAGTAGCTCTAAACACTAATGGCTTAAACTCTCCAATAAAGCAACATAGGCTTGTAACTTGGATTAAAAAAACAAATCCAACAATATGTTGCCTCCGGGAGACATATCTGAATGGAAAAGACATACACAGGCTGAAGGTGAAAGGTTGGGAAAAAATATACCATGCACACGGTCCTCATAAGCAAGCAGGGGTGGCCATCCTCAAATCGAATTAAATCGACTTCATGACTAATTTAATCAAAAGGGATAATGAAGGAAATTATATACTGTTAAAAGGAACCATTCACCAACAAGACATAAAAATTATCAATATTTACGCACCATTAAATGGTGCTGCAACGTTCATAAAACAAATTCTCCTCAAGTTCAAGAATCAAATAGACCACAACACAATAATTATGGGTGACTTCAACACACCTCTCTCACCATTGGACAGATCCTCCAAATAAAAGTTGAATAAAGAAACTATAGAACTCAATATCACAATCAATAACCTAGACTTAACTGACATATATAAATTATATCAACCATCATCAAGTGGATATACTTTTTTTTTAAGCAGCACATGGATCCTTCTCAAAAATAGACCATATATTATGCCATAGAGCAACCCTCAATAAATATAAAGTGGTGGACATAATACCATGAATTTTATCTGATTATAATGGAATGAAACTGGAAACCAATGAAAAAGAAGGAAGGAAAAATCCTACATCACATTGAAAATGAACAACATTTTACTGAATGATTAATGTGTTACAGAAGACATAAATGAGAAAATCAAAAAATTCTTCGAGAAAAATGAAAATACAGACACAACATATCGGAATCTATGGGACACAATGAAAGGAGTTTTAAGAGGGAAATTCACCACCTTGACGTCATTCCTCAAAAATAGGAAAGAACAACAAATAAATGAGCTCACACTTCATCTCAAAGCCCTAGAAAAGGAAGAGCAAAACAACAGCAAATGTAGCAGAAGGCAAGAAATAACTAAAATCAGAGCGGAAAACAACAAAATTGAAACAAAAGAAACTATTGAAAAAATTACAAAACTAAAGCTTGGTTCTGCGAAAAATAAATAAGAACAATAGACCCTTAGCATCCCTTTATGTTCAAAACATTAGAAAAATTAGAGATAACAGGAACTTACCTCGACATTGTAAAAGCTATCTATGTTAAGCCTCAGGCTAGCATTATTCTGAATGGAGAAAAATTGAAGCATTCCCTCTAAAATCTGGAACAAGACAGAGATGTCCTCTACCACCACTTCTATTCAATACAGTTCTCGAAACACTGGCCAGAGCAATTAGACAGATGAAAGAAATTAAAGGCATGAAAATAGGAAAAGAATAACTTAAATTATCACTACTTGCAGCTGACATAATTCTATATATAGAAGACCCAAAAGGGTCTACAAAAAAAAAAAAACTACTAGAACTAAGAAATGATTTCAGCAATGTGGCAGGATATAAAATCAACATTCATAAGTCAAAGGCATTTCTGTATATCAGTGACAAAACTTCTGAAACGGAAATGAGAAAAAAAAACACTCCATTCACAATATCCTCAAAAAATAAAAATAAAATCCTTGGGAATCAACCTAACAAAAGAGGTGAAAGATTTATACAATGCAAACTACAGAACCCTAAAAAGAGAAGTAGAATAAGATCTTAGAAGATGGAAAAATATACACTGTTCATGGATAGGGAGAACTAACATCATCAAAATGGTGATATTCCCAAAAGTTCTCTATAGGTTTAATGCAATGCCAATCAAAATCCTAACGGCATTTCTTGTAGAAATAGAGAAAGCAATCATGAAATTCATTTGGAAAAATAAAATATCCAGAATATCAAAAGCAATTCTAACCAGGAAGTGTGAATCAGGCGGTATAGCGATACCAGATTTCAAACTAAATTTCAGAGCAATAGTAACAATGACAGCATGGTACTGGTACCAAAACAGGCGGGTGGACCAAAGGTACAGAATGGAGGACACAGAGATTAATCCACAATGCTACAACAATCTTCTATTTGATAAAGGAGATAAAAGCATCAATGGAGGAAGGATAGCATCTTCAACAAATGGTTCTGGGAAAACTGGAAATCCATATGTAACAAAATGAAACTGAATCCCTTTCTCTTGCATGCACAAAAGTTCACTCAAAATGGATCAAGGACCTTGATATCAAATCAGAGACATGGCGTCTGATAGAAGAAAAAGTTGGGTACGATCTACATACTGTGGGGTCGGGCTTCAAATTCCTCAATAGGACATCCATAGCACAAGAGTTAATAACTAGAATCAACACATGGGACTTACTCAAAGTAAAAAGTTGTTTCTCAGCAATAGAAACAATAAGAGAGGTAAATAGGGAGCCTAAATTCTGGGAACAAATCTTTACTCCTCACACTTCAGATAGAGCCCTAATATCCAGAGTATACAAAGAACTCAAAAAATTAAACAATAAGATAACAAATAACCCAATCAACAAATGGGCCGAGGACCTCAACAGACATCACAGAGGAGGACATATAATCAACAAGTACATGAAAAAATGCTCACCATCTCCAGTAGTCAGAGAAAGGTGAATCAAAACCACCCTAAGATACCATCTCACTCCAGTAAGATTGGCAGCCATTATGAAGTCAAACAACAAGTGTTAGTGAGAATGTGGGGAAACAGGTACACTTGTACATTGCTGGTGGGACTGCAAATTTGTGCATCCAATTTGGAAAGCAGTATGGAGATTTCTTGGAAAGCTGGGAATGAAACCACCATTTGACCCAGCTATTCCCCTTCTCGGTCAATTCCCTAAAGACCTAAAAAGAGCATGCTGCAGGGACACTGCTACATCGATGTACATAGCAGCAAAATTCACAATAGCAAGACTGTGAAACCAACCTATATGCCCTTCAATAGATGAATGGATAAAAAAATGTGGCATTTATACAGAATGGAGTATTGCTCTGCATTAAAAAATGACAAAAGTCATAGATTTGCAGGGAAATGGTTGGCGCTAGAGCAGATTATGCTAAATGAAGCTACCCAATCCCTTAAAAACAAATGCCAAATGTGTTCTTTGATATATGGAGATTAACTAAGAACAGAATAGGTATGAAGAGGATGAGAAGAAGATTAACATTAAAACAGGGATGAGAGGTGGGAGGGAAAGGGAGAGAGAAGGGATATTGCATGGAAATGGAAGGAGACCCTCAGGGTTATACAAAATTACATACAAGAGGAAGAGAGAAGAAAGGGAAAAATAATACATGGGGAGAAATTTATTAAGGTAGAGGGGGTAGAGAGAGAAGATGGTAGGAGAGGGGAGGGGAATGGGGATAGTAGAGGATAGGTAAGGCAGCAGAATACAACAGACACTAGTATGGCAATATGTGAATCAATGCATGTGTAACTGATGTGATTCTGCAATCTGTATACGGGGTACAAATGGGAGTTCATAACCCACTTGAATCAAAGTGACAAATATGATGTATCAAGAACTATGTAATGTTTTGAACAAGCATAAATAAAAATTAAAAAAAAAAGAAAACTAACTTCGGTGAATGATGCACGCGAATCCTAATATTTGTACAGTAACTGACCCAGTTTAACATCAATGCAAGTAGATTCCTATGGTACATGATGTGTATTTTGACGTTCATTTTTATTCAACACTGGTACATACTATTTCATCAGTTTATGCACATCACAGGATATATATTTCATCCACAATTTAGCAAATTTATAGGCATTTGTTTCACTTTCAATCACTTCCTGCTTCAGAACACATGGATTCCTCCATATTTCTTGATTGGTAATTTCATGAGACTTCTTTCCAAACACATTATTTTCGATCCATAATCACTTTTGAAGCAAAACTCACACACACTTCATGATAAAAAATAACCCTAAGATTACAATTAGATATATAACTGGTTGGAATTAATGATTGTATGTCAATATATGATTTCTTATATATTTTCAGATAACAATTCAATCCATTATTTAAAGTGGAACCAGTTATATTATTTATTTACAGTATGTTCTATTCATGCATTATCTCTATATTCATAGACACAGGGTACACCACTTTGTACCCCCAATACTAATTTATATGTCTTCAAATATTGCTCACAGAAATGGTGGAAAAAATACTCATGTCACATGATCTACATATATATTTTATCACAATAATTTTCTGGGCACAAAATGCAAAGGTCACACTTATGATTGTACCAAATCCTAAATGGAAGTTGAATATGGATTACTAAAAACTTCCATTTCCAGTTTGCCTAATGCTTTCAAATGTCATTTCTATTGGTGACTACATATTTGTTTCTTCCTAAAATTATGTATTCAATCTTGATCCTGTTGAAAATGTCTAAACCTATCACTCACTTTACAATTGCCTGATTTTGTAATGTCTCTAATGATATCTTCTTTCCTATATTTTCCGCAGTTCATCATTGTGACTGACTCTTCGCATGTGCTGACATTTACATTCACTGTATAAATGAAACCCTATTGCTAAAGAACATTTGATCCAAATTTTATACTCACTCTTCTTCCTAAACCTACCGACTCTCTTCCTTATCCTACCCACTATCCCAATTTGAGTGGATGTTCTCTTCTACAATCAATCTTCCAAGGTACAAGGTCCTATGCCATTGATTATCAATTTATCTGAGACAACCGTGCAGAACATAATTAAAAGCTAAGTATCCCAATCAAGGGCCTCATTCCCTTCTGGGCTACAAATCTTACCTAGATTTCTGTTTTCATACTTATATTTCACCTCTATAGTTTTATAAATATCACAGGTTCCCAATACCATTATTCATCCATCAGAATGATTCCGAACCCAAATTGAACATGTTATTAACCCTAACCATACACTGTTCCCTCAATCTAACTTTACAAAAGAGAAGGGACAGGGTTCGTCTTGCAATACAGCAATGTAGGGGATCTGCCACCTACTGAGAACCTCAAAGGTCCATGCATATTTGATCCCTGGAGAAGATGTAGGCAGCTATGAAAGACCTGAAAGACCAAAAGTCATCTTCTATGGCAAACAACCTGTTCAGGATGAAGCGTTGTGTCTGAGTAAGCCTCTCTCTTCTTAATGTAGAGAAGATGGACCAAACCAGGCCTATGAGGAGAGCTGTTCCCGCAAACTGGTGTGGCCAATTTGGAAAGCAATATGGAGATTCCTGGGAAAGCTTGGAATGGAACCACAATTTGACCCAGCTATTGCCCTTCTCGGACTATTTCCTGAAGACCTTAAAATAGTGTATACCTCTGGGATACTGCCACATCGATGTTCTTAGCAGTACAATTCACAATTGCTGCACTGTGGGCCCAACCTAGATGCCCTTCAATAGATGAATGTATAACAAAAATGTGGCATTTATACACCATGGAGTATTACACAGCACTAAAATATGACAAAATCATGGAATTTTAAGGGAAATGGATGGTAATAGAGCAGATTATGCTTAGTGAAACTAGCCAATCCCTAAAAAACAAATACCAAATGTCTTCTTGGATATAATGAGAGCAACTAAGAACAGAGCAGGGAGGAAGAGCAGGAAGAAAAGATTTACATTAACAGAGACATGAGGTGGGAGGGAAAGGGAGAGAAAAGGGAAATTGCATGTTAATGGAGGGAGACCCTCATTGTTATACAAAATTACATATAACAGGTTGTGAAGGGAATGGGAAAATAAACAAGGAGAAAAAATAATTACAGTAGATGGGGTAGAGAGAGAAGATGGGAGGGGAAAAGAGGGGGGATCATAGAGTATAGGAAAGGTAGCAGAATGCAACAGTAACTAATAGGGCATTATGTAAAAATGTGGATATGTAACCAATGTGATTCTGCAATCTTTATTTGGGGTAAAAATGGGAGTTCATAACCCACTTGAATCTAATGTATGAAATATGATATGTCAAGAGCTTTGTAACGTTTTGAACAACCAAAAAAAGAAAAAAAGGTAGCCATGTATATGCCAATCGAAAATCATCATGATATATATATATATAATCCACAGATGCAAAAATATTCATTTTACTGAACATGGATTTATGTATAATGTTATTGAACTAGGAAGCTCACCCATAGGTTGAATTTTCAGTTCAAACAGCGTTTAGGAGTAGTGATCTCTTCTCACAATTTGTATCTGCCAATTCAGCCACCTCACAAGAATGTACGTGTGATACCAGGTAGGATTCTCTATGTGCATATAAAAATACGTGTGCTACAGAGAAAGGGAGACAGGATTCCCATATTTGTTAACTTTAAAAACACATTTAGAATTATTTCAACAAAAAATTGACTAGATTTATAGCTCCTATACTATATAATGCAAAAGGCAATTCCAACTACACACCATGCCTCCTCTGAATGGCTTGTATTTCTATTCTGCTTGGGTTATGTTTCACCATCATATTAGGATTATTAGTCAGAGTCTAGTAGGGTATGGGTTAGTGTCAGGAATTCAGTATTTCAAATGGAAAATTGGAAAATGAATCCAATGTGTATGCAAATATGTGATATACAATAATCTTCCCACTCTCATCCAGAACAATGCTTTGACATTACCTTTGCCCCAAGTAAGACACAATTAGAGGATAAGAGTTAGAAATTCTGTGAATACTTATCTGGAATGGAAAATGATCAGGAGTTCACAACCTTGGAGGTGGTAGAGGAGTTTCCAAAAGGAAGGGACAGGGGTGATCACTCAACCTGATCTTTCATTAATATTGGGAGCCATCTTGCCTTAAAGCCATGGAAAGATAATTTTTGCTTTACTATAAATTACTGCAAATTCTGAACCTGCTTGGAATGCCTGCCCATGCCTTGAACTCACCCATGCCTGTCTTACTGACCAGATCACAGCCCTCTCTGAAACCTTACTGACACCTCATAAATATTGGCCTTCCCTGGCCAGACAACGACCCTCTCTGAGGCTCTAATGGTCCTCATAATTTCTGATGCTGGGGCCAGCAAATAAAAAATGTTAACTACAGTTAGTGTGATGCTTGTCAAAGTTCTGTTTTCTGATACTCCCTTTTTGTGTAACTTTTTGGGCTATAAAGCTGGGGTGTAGGAAAGGTGGGGATGCTGTCTTTTTCCCGCCGTTTTGAGAAGGAAAGTCAGCCTAGCCGGTTGAACTAATAAGCTTGCCTTAATTTGATTTTAATTGGAGTCAGTGATCTTTTCTTGCATCCTGGTCTAACATTTTGGAGTTCCCCAGCGAGATGACGTGACCAGATCACAAGACCAGACTGCTGGAAATTCTGACGCTGGCCTTTCCTCCAGGGCTCAGGGCTGGAGAGCCAAGTTCCAAAGCCTTGGAGTGAGCCTTCGGTCCAGGGAGCACTGCAGTGAACCATCACACTAAAACTATTAGCAAGCACCTGGTGGAGGAGGCCTCCATTGGTAGGTGGTGCCTTTATAACATCTGATATCTGGTTAAGGGAGATGTCTTCTGATTACAGAGAGGTGGCCTGGGGAGGCTCACATGTACTACTGTCCAGGACAGTAACAAGAATTGTTCTGTCCTCTGTTCTGTTCTGTATGGAATTTCTCTGAAAGGGTAGAAAGGTGCAGCCGGGCACGCAGGAGCTCCTACCCCGGAGCTTCAGCAAGACATTTCATTGCTCCTCAGTTTTTCTGTATCTTCACCAGGTTTCTGTTTCTTTGTGTTTTGTTTTGTGTTCTATATGTTTTTTGTTTGTTTGTTTTTGTGCATTTTGTTGTTTGATTTCTGTGGTAAAAACTTAAGGATATTGGACGTAAAAATGGGTAATAAAGCAAGTAAGCCTTACACCCTTTGGACTGTGTTCTAAAAAACTGTGATGAAGTTTACGCCCCTTTGTTAAGCAGGATGAGAAAAGCCCCTAGCTGGCAGCCTGGAACTCACCCACTGCAGAGGGCAATGCCTGCTGGCCACCAAGGAACAGAGTATCTCCCAGGTTAACAATGGAAACTCCTTTAAAACCCCTTGTTGCTCCAGTTCAAGAGAGTCATAACCTTTGGGCAGAGTCCCCTGTGTTTCTGCTTTGTTAGCAAAGCAGCAAACCTCCCTTTTTATTTTTCTCAAACCCTGTCCTCATTATTAAATAGGTATTAATTCGCTTCAAGGTCAGAAACCGAAATTTAAGTTACAAATTTTGATAACCCCCCGACCCTGGAACTTTTTGAGAGCTGACTACTGAAATGTTAGGAGATGGAGCGAGATTGGGGTGGAACCAAACCAGAGGAGCTAGTCCCATAAGTAAAAGGAGGGACTGAGGGACTCCCAGCATCTACCAAAGCCCTGCTGCTTCAAGGAATTCCTTCCTTCGTTCCCTGCACTGTAAGGATTATGCCACCTCTGTCTTCTTAAAAAAAAGAAAAAGAAAAAGGGGACACTAAATGCAGTAAAGTCACCATGGAAACCCTTGATATTACATTTCAGGTTGCCCTCTGTGAAAACATCTGATCCCCTTGTGAGGACATCTATCCTGCCACTGGTGTAGGAAATTTTTCTCTTATCTGCTCTGTTTTTAAGGCTTCTGTCTGTCAGCCATAGTCTGGACCTCCTTTCTGTCTGTCTTGTGTCTTTGTTTCTGGCCCTTTAAGACATGTGCAATAATGTGCTGATATTATAAATTGTTTCTTGGGAATGATATTAGTTCAATGTGTGTCTAAATGATGATGTTTTATTGTAACAATCTGGTATCTGGATGGGTTTTTGTAGCATTGCTCAATCTTGCAGTTAAAAGTCGGGTTTAGGTAATTGTTTAGTTTATGATTTCAGATAATTCATGCCAGATAACTTAAATACTTAGGATGGAAAACTAAAGCACTCTACTTCCAAGTTGGCAAGTAACTTCCCAAACATTCAGTTTTATTTGTCACTAATTTTAAATTGGGTAGACTGAGAAAATATCACAGTGTGTACCAGTGCATTAATTTGGACAAGGATAGTAAATCATAGTATGGTAGCTGTTGACAAAACAAGATGTAAAGATATAAAATTTTGTGAATTTCATCTTAAAATTGTATCATAATTTTCAACATCCGAACCTCAAAATTATGGTTAAAATGCCTTAGGCCTGAGGTGTCTGCTCAGAATAGCAGTTTTTCCCTGCTCCTTTCAGACCTCAGCCAGGACTTTTGTTGAAATGCAAATGAAAGAAGCCTGCAAGCTCAGTAGGAGACTGATCTGAGGCCTAAGGCAGGAAAAAAGGTAAATTGTATGGTATTTATTAATTACTGGGCAGTCATTTTTTCTAGGACTCTTATTTTTTTCCTTAGATTCTGTATTCTTTTTTTGAGCTCATGAACTTGATCCTACAGACCTAGGTTAATGTTATTCTGATCAGCTCTATCTTTGACCAACAGTGGAGTTTTTGAAACATTGCAATGGAGATTTCAACTGCAAAAAGCTACAAGGCCTTTTCTATTATTATGTGTGCACAATTTTGTTATGTGTTGTATGTCTATATATACATATATCCCTATATCATATATATGTTATACAAATTAACACATATAAGGAGCACTCATAAAAAAAGCACTCATAAAAACAAATTTTAAAACGTGGATCCAAAGATCTTTAATTCAAGTGATTTAATTGGTACAATTTAAATTGGATAAACAGATAAAAATAAATGTCTTTAAATTTAACCTTACAAGTTTTTCTACGTGTTCAAAAATTTAATAAAATATTAATGCCGACAAAAGGTCTAATATGCCTTGGTTCTAGGACTTTTTCTTCAACAAAAAATGGTACACTGTTCAATACATTTGTCTAATATTTTGATAAATAAGTAAAGTAAATTTGATATGTGATTACTCATTCATGAGTACTTTTGTTAGATATCTGATTGATTTACTAAGGTCTGTATAAGTTTGTCCTAAAGTCTGTATAAGATTGTAAAAATCAGTCATGTTTTAAAGAGACAAAAATTTCTTAAAACATAAGTTTACCCATAACATTGTGGTTATTAAGTTTTATTTTTCTAGAGCAAGCAACCATAAAAATTAAACAACTGATTAAATAAGAACTGTTATTTTAGAGCACTGTACTGCCATTTCTTTAAAAGCTAAACTTGGTTAATGTAGAAAAATCAATGCGATTGTGATGCTATTAATGTGCTCATATCTTCCAGGTATACAAGTCTGTAAGGTAGAAACTTTAAAAGAGCATTATATCAAGCTGGTGTTCTGAAGTTGTATGGTAAAAAAATATATATATATATATATATATATATATATATATATGTATATATATATATATATATATATATATATATATATATATATATATATATATATTGGGATTTATTTACCTGTTGTCAATAAGATATGTAAACTTTTATGTTACTTTTTATATTGGGGAACAATTTAAATGTATTTTAAGTTAATGAGAGCCTAATCTATGTAAAGGTTAAAAACTTTCAGCCTTTTTTTAATTCATGTTTTAAATGCTATATCATATGGTGTTAGCTAATGTTCATGTGACCTCAAACAATTTATGTAAACTTTGTAAAATGATATTTAAAAAACAAAGATTAGCTTTAGAATTAAAACACTTAAGATTAATAAAGAGCCCTTCCTTACCTGAGATAAGGCTCTGTGTCCCATCTTATTATGTGAGAATGACTACGAAAGCAGTAGGTCAGATGTTATTTCATTTAAAGATATTTTCAAAAGTTTTTTTTTTCCTGTCAACATTACTAGCATCTCAAACAGAGGATATAATGTATAACTCAGACAAAAATTTTAGGGTAGCTATTACACGAACTAAGTTTGTTTACTGTTGTTAATTTTATTTTGTAATTTCCTTATGGGTGATATAAAGATTCCCTGTTAGTGTTTTACAGAAGTGTTGCTTTAAGAACACAACATTGGTTAATTTAAGATAATTAGCCATCACCTACAAGACAGACAGAATAATACAGATCCCAAATAATAAAAAGATAAATAATTTTAAATTATAGACATTAAAGCCCAGTACTCTTAATATAAGTCTGTTAAAATTTATTTGATGGATGTTTAAGATTAGGATTTAAAATTAAAGTTATATGAAAAGGGACAAGAAAACCAATATTTGGCTCTTGCCCTCTGAGTCAGTCTGTATCCAGGGAACAGCGGACTTCTCTAAAGAGCTTTGCAACTCTGAACCACATAACTTCCTGATCAGGGAGATTAATGAGACCACTGGAGAACAGAAAGCCAATCAGTGCATTTGCTACGAAGAGGAGAGTCATCAGAGAAGGGAGACATCCCTGATGCTTCCGAGGGAAGCCACATGGTCAAACAAGACCTGGACCCACCTAGCGCAAATGGCACTAGCAGAACTGAGAAGCTGCTCTCAAGTTTCCCCAGGAATGACTCCCATAAAAGCTCAGCTGACTGTTCACAATAGATAGAAACAAAAGTCAGTTTGACTGCTTCATCTTAAACACTTAGAAAAGACAGTTAAAAACAAATTACAGCCATTCCTGGGCATTTTATATAATAATAGTAATAATAATATTTTAAGGTATACACTTTATGTTAGCCTCCCAAAATAAGTAAGACTAAAGGCTACAAAGAAGGATTCTCAGACAGGAATGCCTGATAACTATAAAAAGAGGCTATCAAGATTATCTGCCAGAGGCAGAAGTTTTTAGTTTAAGGCCTACAGATATTCTTAACCTAAACACATAGTCTTGGTATTTGTTAGTATGATTATGCAGCAATGAGTAAGAGAATTAAAGGTTTCTCTATTAGACACAGAGGTCATACTAGTAAAAGTATTTTGCAAGATCAGATGACATTAAATTATTAAACTGAATCTTATGGGGAGGGACAAATGTAACACTAAAAGTTAAATATTAAGTTGACAGTCCTGATAACTGGGAATATTTAAGACTGGTGAGGAAACTTCTATACAGTGACATGTTCCAGCTGCTGCAACATTTATTAAGTACTCATGTTTTTTTGTTTCTCTCATAGAAGAACCCATCCCCAGATGACTTTACTACCTGTTCTTCCCAATCCAGACTTCAAACCTAACTGACTTCTAAAAGGCGACTAATGTCCCTCAGGCGGTGCCCCCTCACGTCACCCTCTCTCAGCTCAGAAGAAGTCTAAATGAGTGACGCCTCTCTTCTTACAACAATGGAGACAAAAATAAATAGATATCAATATAAGTAATTAATTAAGTCAGGTAAAATCAGGGAGACGTGTTTTTGGGTGAGTTCAAAAAATCGGGAGACTATTACCTGAGGGATTAAAATTCCCACAGTGCTCTTCCTACCCAATCAAATATATGAAAGGAACACATTAGAAAAGGGGGGAATGATTGACCCAACCTTATCTTTTATTAAAATTGGGAGCCATCTTGCCACAAAGCCGTGAAAAGATAATTTTGGCTTAACTATAAATTACAGCAATATCTGAACCTGCTTGGAATGCCTGCCCGTGCCTTGAACTCACCCATGCCTGGCTATCTGACCAGATAACAGCCCTCTCTGAAACTTTGTTGACACCTCATAAATATTGGCCTTCCCTGGCCAGACGACACTCTCTGAGGCTCTAATGGTCCTCATAAATTCTGATGTTGGGGCCAGCAAACAAAAATGTAAACTACCATTAGTGTGATGCTTGTCAGAATTCTGTTATTTTTAACCCCACTTTTGTGTAACTTTCTGGGCTATAAAGCTGGGCTGCTCTTCTGTTCCCGACGTTTTGGGAGGGAGAGGCAGCCAGGGTGGTGGAAATAATAAGCTTGCTTTAATCTGATTTTAATTGGAGTCAGTGGTCTTTTCTTGCGACCTGGTCTAAAAGGTAAACACTACACAAACCTGGAGCTCTGCCGGACTAAAGACTTCTTGAGAAAATGTCTTTGACGATGCGCACTCGACATATATGTTGTTGTCAGAAGCTTTAGCTTCCATTCAAATGAGACCATCAAAGCTGGGTCTACATCTATGAGACCTGGAAAACATTGTTTCAATTTTTTCAAAGAACATGAGGCAGCAGTGCTGACTTCTCTCTGTAGGTAAACTGTGGCCACTGAAAGCTAAGTGTCTCCGCATGTGGACTGTGAAGCCACTTGGTCATCCTCCACTTTTCATGGTGTTTCTTTCTACTGCACTGGGAGTTTGGTATTTGCCTCATGAAATACAATGACTTCAACTGGTACACAGTGATGTAGGGAGTCCTGTCACGTGTGGTGGGTCAGGGTCTGCAGGAGAATGCACCAACCAGGCTTCTATCCCACATAGCTTGACCGTTTGACCATAGCAACCTGATTCTGAACATTGCCCTGAAACGTCTCCATATAACAAAATGCCTTTTATGGAGAGGTTTCAGACATATAAGTGATTCCTGTCTGTAACATGTCAGCCACAAGTCATTTGGATGTCAATGGCAGAATCACATGTCCCGACCACAGATGTTTTATCACACACCTGCACACAACAGCTTTTGGCCCACTACTCAGCAGGCCCCAACATACTGGCATCTCTGTTCTACACCATTTTCATAAAACCCAGTCAATCAAGGCACTGTCTGGTACACTCAGGATCAGCAACTGTACATCCAAAGGTTCTCCAGTGGCAGGTGGCCATGGGAAGTTCAAAAATTTCATGGTATTTATCTAGCCATTTTCAAAGATGAAGTTGGAGAAACTGTGGGTTTCAATTCATTAAGGAACCATTAAATTTAGAGGAAGCACATTTCAATGAATAATCTAGAGAACTCTCACAGGCAAGGGTTCCCAAAGACTGGCCAAAAGGTCACATGAAGCCAGCCCCATTGAGGTCTACAATGTAAGGTCCATGTGTGTTTTGACTCTCAACTATGGCTTCCAAGTCTTTCAGAATAAAATCATGTGATATCCTGGCTGAGATTCCCAGTGCTCTGTGGAAAGCCACTCTGGGCTTAGATCTCAGTGTCCAAGGGCGACTCTCATGTGTGGCCTCCTAAAATCCCAACACAATTCATGGCGATACTTCTCTGAAGTCAGTTCCATAACGCATTCTCTAAGAAGAATCACACCAGAGTTCAAGTCCAGGTGGACCCAGGCATCTCTTACAACCACCACACAAATGACCACAATTAAAACTAAAACACTCCCACATGCTCCTCATCTTCTTCCACATAGACATTCATCATAAACTCTGGCTGGAGGTTTCCATGAAGGGCACAGCCCAATACACTGTTCAAAATAAGCACCCTTGTCCCTCATTTGCCTAAAGTCAGGGTGGCCTGGACACCCTTGCTGTGAACCAAGAGTGATCAAATAGGCCTGCCCTATATCTGATCTGCTTCTCCAATTTGAGGACTAATGACTGTCTGGTATAGATTCTTTATGTGAATTGGTATCATAGAAAACCCAAGCCTCTATCGGCTAGCCTCTGCAGGGATTTGAAGAAATGATTTGACCCAAATGATCCCTATTCTCACTTGATTTAGCTCAGGAAGCTTACAGAGGAAAGTGAGAGACTTCATCCACAATGACTGCTCTTTTGGCCATTTTGGTTTTGGATGCACACTTGGAAACTTTCTTTAGATCCATCAGGTGCTGAGAATCTAAGCCACTGCCACCACACAGGGCCAAGTGGCTGTTCCAGACACATCCCTTTCCAAAGCAATTAAGCAAAGAGCCACAGGTGATGCCCATTCATTTTCATTTGAAAACTGTTTTCTTCAGGCTTCACAAAGGGTTGGCCTGAGGCAAAGACCTTCCTGACATTCAGGGTAATAGAAACATAAGTAAGCAAATGGCCCAAAGCAGGGTTTCTCCACTGAGACTTTACTGGTCACACTGATATCTGAGTTTTCTGAGATGCTCCCATTCCCTTCAGCTATCCAGTACATGGCCATGTAACAGAGCTTGGACGTGGTACATATCTTGGAAACAAAACCATGAGGATACTCTGGAGAGTGGCCAGTATTCAGGAAGAAAAGAGGAACTTAGGAAGATAGTAGCTGTTCACCTTCCATTAGGCAAGCCGCACTCCATTCTTAAATTGGGTGAGAAGAATGCTGGGGAGCTTTATACTAGACAGGACACAACTATTGATGCATTCGCATTTCAAATGTCTACAACCACGGATACAGTGGGATACAAAGACATAGAAACACTCGTGTTGTCAAACGACTTTCTAGAAACTTTCCAGTCCAAACCTACATGAGACAAAACCACAATCTCACACCGACACCCACAACGGCACCTCCTTCCCCCAAGTATGACTGTGACTATCCTGAGTGTCCTCTGACTGGTGGGCCATACTATGTTCCCACGAAATGGCCTGTCCTATCTCAGATCTGGTCTTCTTTGCAAACTTTTTGAAGTTGTCAGGAGCCATGGTTGAGCCACTACCTGCTTTCTCAGAAAAAGCCGCTCTTCAGAGCTCTCCTGAAATTTGGCCATCATCACATAAGTAGGCACCAAGAAACACTGACTCTGTCTTTGGTAAATTCAAACAATTGAGACCACTGGGACTGAAACTACGACTTGCTCTGGGTGCATGGCTTCCTGGATCCCAAGTTCAGAGAGTTCCATCACCAAGGAAGTGTTGTAGGTCACTTCCTTCAGGAACTGAATGAGGTCACTGCGATGGAAAACCACTTTGTCCTAACAGTTGCTTCCAATGGTCCCATGAGATGGAGGCTGCCCCTACTTCCTGTGACACTTTCACAAGTTAGAATGGTATATCAACCATAGGCATCCGGGAACAGCTCTGTACACAGGCCTGGTTTGGTCCATTTAATCTACATTAAGAAGAGAGAGGCTGATTCAGACACATTCCTTCATTCTGACCAGGTTGTTTGACATGGAAGTTGACATGGATTTGACTTTTGCTCTCTCAGGTTCTTCATAGGTAAAAAGGTCGGTCAAAAGTCGGAGGAAAAGTCCACCAAGAGACTGTCTCATGCCACAGCAAAGGGTTTATTGGGCGTCCAGCATGCTGGGGCTCAGAGCTAACTTCAGAGGAGCAAAGAACAAAGAGCCCCAAGAACAACTTGAGCAGAGTTTATTTACATTCTTTAGAGAGGGCAGGGACTTTGCATACATCATAGCCTCCTTTAGCAAATCAACATACCACGGGAAAATCAAATAACAACCCAAAAACATGATTAGCACATTCATTGGCAGGAAGAGGTCGGACAGGGGGTGATTGGTTAGCCCTGAGAAGGGGTATACGTTTAAACTGATTGGTTGAAGCCCTGAGATGTATACGTGATTAGCTGCACGGTTTCTGGGAAGGGGTTGTTTAGTAACTAGGTGGTCAGGGAAGATTTCAACACACATCTAATTGGCAGTTCCGGGAATTGTCTTAACTGCCACAGGAATTTCAGGTTCTGAGTGCAGCTTGGAAACTTTACAAAACCTGGTTCTTTATGTTTCAATTTTAATTTCTTTTATTCTTTCATTTCCCACTCCTTTTTCTTACTACATTTAATCTTAAAAGTAATGAATCATAATTATTGCGGGGTCTCACACTCTATTTCTGCCAGTGGAGCATATTTCTGTCGGATTACCATGAGTTTTTCCTGCCCAATTTGAGCCTGGAGAAAGGAAACTAAGCGGTTAAGCAAACAAGGTCCCACAGTTAGCAACACCATAAGGATGATCAGGGGTCAAGCTAAGCCTGATAGGAGTGTAGTTAACGAGGGGGACTGGGTAAACCATGACTCAAACCACCCTTGTTGAATCTCCCTTTCTCTCTGGCGCTCTTCAAGGCATTTTCTCAATTTACTCATGGATTCTCTTACAACTCCAGTATGGTCAGCATAAAAACAACATTCTTCTCTCAGTGCAGCACAGAGGCCCTGCTCCCTCATGAAGAGGAGGTCTAATCCTCGCCTGTTCTGTAAAACAACTTCAGAGAGAGAGTTTAAGGATTCCTACAGCACTGTGATGGAGGTCTCTAATGTCTTCCAGTCTTGATCTATTGCTGTTTCTAATCAGGCCATTTGTTGTGACCCATGGATGATAGCAGCTGTTCCCGTACCCACTCCTGCAGCAGCTCCTATCCTCAATAGGATAGCTAGAGTAAGGGACACTAGATGACAGCAAAATCAGGTTGTTTGTCCCCCTAGTAGACCTTAAAATGATTCTGCATCATAATAAAGAACCCTGGGGAGTATCTGCACCATTACACAATAATTTACAAAGCTGTCAAATACATGGGTTGAAATGCAAGGAGTTCTGACTGTGTGGAGTTCAGTACAATTAAGGTTCCTTTAATTAGTTCCCAGGGGCAGGAGTCAACTGTACTCTGGACTGGGGAAGTAGGCAAAGATGGAAACTGGGAAGTATGAGATGGTAGAGGGGTTCTGGTAGATCTAGGCATGGGAGGTTTTGGAGGCTTAATTCCTGGCTTGAGGGGATTGGGCCCTATTGCTGTGGGATTTTCCTCCTTTTTAAGCAGGATGGTGAACCAGTGACCAACGTCATAACGAGGGCCATAAATATAGAATCGCATTTCCCACGTATTTTCCATAGGCCATGTTGTTCTGAGGTAGCCCCTTCCTTTGGAAGTGAAAGTTATATTGAGGGGGTAACATAGACTATTCTTTCCACAGCGAGTTTTTGACACAACTTGGCTAGCGGCACATTTCTTGGGATCAATCCAGGTGTCATTTTTTCCAACCTGAATGATACTGTCTGGGGAGTTTGGGTTCAACCATGTAGCTCCCATTTGTTCACAACCCCAAGATCTAAAATAAATGTCACTGGGTCCTCCACAGGTTTGGGCCTGTTTGCGACTTCAGAAATCAGGTGGGCACACATAAAAATGAAGACTGGCTAGTTTACACCTGAGCTGGGGAAGATGATATCCATAATTCATGGGGTAAGGTGGTCTATGTTGCCCTGGTTTGGGTTTGAGTGGGATCTGTGTGGAGTCCTCTATGTCAGGGAGATCCTAGTCAGAGAGGCCTATGGCAAGCTGACAAATGTCCAGGTAGAGAGATGGCCACCAAGTCCATAAGAGGGCTGTATGTGAAATAGACCACACTACTTGCCCAGTAGGATTTATAGCTGCCATTGTTGCTGAACAGGCTGATGGTGATTAGGACTGCTGGTGGTCAGGGGAAGAATCCATAGCCCTACCCACACGACGGACACGCAACTTGAGAGGGTTACCAGTCTGTTCCAGTTTCCAGCCGGATGCTGGACAGGGCGCAGGCTTGAGATGGGTGGCACGGATCCAGGAAGTGATTCCATCCACTTTCACCACTGTAGGTGTTATAAGCAGCACCTGGTATGGTCCTTTCCAGCGGCGATCCAGGGATGATACCTGATGCCGTCTCACATAGACGAAGACTCCCACTTGATATCGATGTGGGGTTCCCTCGTCTCCAGGCTGATAAGCAGTGGCCAACTGTTTCCACAGGTATTGCTGGGTGCTGTGTTTGTTCATGGGCTTTAAGTCTGTCAAGCAAGGGGGTGTGAAAGGAATAATTAAGTCTCAGAGTTGGGGTTAGGTCCCTTACTGGAGGAGGGGCACCATAGAGAATTTCATAAGTGGTGAGTTTACACAAAGAGGAAGAGGGTGTACTTCTTGCACGAAACAGTGCTTAAGGTAGGAGCATAGTCCAATTTTTTATGCCGGTCTCCAAGCTTAATTTCTTTAAAGTCTCTTTGATGGTTCTAATCATCCTTTCTACCTGTCCTGAGCTCTGGGGTCTATAAGCACAATGTAACTTCCAATTAATCTTCAGGGTCCTGGTGAATCCCTGACTTACCTGGGCAACGAATGCCGGTCCATTATTGGACCCTATTACCTTAGGCAGGCCGAACCTTGGAAAAATGTCTTCTAGAATCTTTTTGAGCACCGTCTGAGCCGTTTCTTTCTTCATGGGGAAGGCTTCAACCAATCATGAAAGAGTATCTACAAAGACTAGGGGATATTTAAGTCCATACCTTCCTGGCTTAATTTCAGGAAAAGTCCACTTCCCAGAATTGTCCTGGTCTGGTTCCTCGTAAGCGCTTCCCTGCAGGAAGCTTGGATGGGTAAGCATTAACTAATTGGCAGACTTGACAAGCTCTAGTCACCTGCTAAGCTATTTCTTTCCTCTGTGAGTCAGTCATTAATAAATCCTTTCTTTGGTCCTTTAAGAGAGCCTATAACTTCTTTGAGCTTAAGTGGGTGAGCTAGTGTACGTCTTTGACATAAAGGTGGGCTTTTTGAAATTTTAAACTTGGCTCTGTAGGGTCCCAGAGTTCTGTATCTGTCTCCTCACATCATAAGTTGCCTGAATGTTCCAGTGTGGCCAAGTCTCCTGAATGTTGATCCCCCTGGTGTGGAAAAAGTTAACAGAGTCACTCCGTTTAGGGCTGGCAATTAAGCTTCCTCATCTGCCCTTCTGTTTTTAACTGTGAGGAGGTCGTTTCCCTTCTGGTGCCCTGGACAGTGCACTATAGCTAGTTCCTTAGTGCCCTGCCCTGCTGAGAGAAGGTGGAGAATCTCAACTTTGTTCTTTATTTTTTTTCCCAGTGGAGGTTAATATCCCCCTTTGCTGGTAAATAGCCCTGTGCACATTAGCATTGCCAAATGCATAGCGGCTATCAGTGTAATGGTGGCCCTTTTGCCTGTTGCTAGTTCCAATGCTTTCGTAAGGGCAATCAGTTCTGCCTTTTGGACTTATGTCTCTTCTGGGAGACCAGAGGATCAGATGACATTAGTTTTGCTAACTACTGCTGCTCCAGCCCGCCACATACCATCTTGGAGGAAGCTGCTCTCTTTCGTAAACCATACGACTTCAGGGTGAGGCAGTGGCTGGATTTTTCAAGTCTCGTCCTATACTGGTTTCCTCTGACAGTATGTGTTGACACTCATGAGCGACAGGTCCTGATGATTCTTCTGGCAGCCAGGTTGAGTGGAGCAGAAGGTCCAAGAGTTATTCTGTCTTTGCTAATCCAGAGGCTCTGGTAGTGGTTTATTCTGGAGTTTGATAGCCACCTCTCTGGAGGTTGACAGATGATGCTCTCCAGGGCATGGGGGGCTATCATGGATAGCTTCTGCCCCAACGTTCATTAATGAGCATCTTTTTATTAGAAGCGCTGCCACTGCTATAGCTCTTAAGCAACGGGACCACCCAGTAGCCACTGGGTCCAGTTTTTTTGATAAGAATGCTACCGACCTTTTCCAAAGTCCCAAATTCTAAGTGAACACTCCCCGTGCTATTCCTTTCTTTTTCTCGATGTAGAGAGTGAAGGGTTTATCTATATCTGGGAGTGCTAAGGCCGTAGCAGATAGCAGCACTTTTTTTGACATTATCAAAAGCTTGTTGGTGCTCAGGGGTCCATTGGAATTGGGCATTACACTTTATCAGCGGGTATAAAGGGGCAGCCAGAGAGGTGAACCCAGGAATCCATCACCTGCAAAAGGCAGCAGTCCCAAGAAACTCTCTGAGTTGTCTCTTATTAGATGGGGGTGGTATCTGCACAATGGTTTGTTTTCTGTTCTCAGTGAGCCATCATTTGCCACCCCTAAGAGAATAACCCAGGAAGATTACTTCTTGCTGACAAATTTGGGCCTTTTGGCAGAAGCCCTATATCCAAGCCGAGCAAGCTCGGATAATAGTGCTTGGGTCCCAGACTTATAGTTCTCCTTGGTGTCCGCTGCCAGTAGCAGATCATCCACATATTGGAGTAGGGTGACTTCGGGGTGTGCAGTTCTGAAGTCGTTTATGTCCCTGTGGAGGGCTTCATCAAAGAGAGTGTGGGGGGGTTTGAACCCCTGTGGGAGTCTAGTCTAGGTTAGTTGGCCAGATGTTCCAGTTTCTGGGTCTATCCACTCGAAAGCAAACAGCAACTGACTGTCCTTATGTAGAGGCAAGCAGAAGTAAGCATCTTTTAAGTCCAGCACAGTGTACCATTCCCGCTCCAGATTCAGAGTGCTAAGCAAATTATATGGATTGGGTACTGTGGGGTGAATGTCCTGCACTCTGTTGTTGATCTCTCTTAGGTCTTGAACAGGACTGTAGTCCCTAGTTCCTGGCTTTCTTACTGGTAGCAGGGGGGTATTCCAGGCTGATTGACAGGGCCTTAGGACCCCAATGGCCAATTATTTCTGAATATGTGTACTTATCCCATCCTTAGCTTCTTTGCTTAGAGGATATTGTTTAACACTGATTGGAGAGGCCGAGGCTTTTAATTCTACTACTATTGGAGGTTGTTTTACGGCTAGACCTAACCCAGCAGTTTCTGCCCAGGCATTAGGATAATCTTTTATCCATTTCTGTTGTAGTTTGCCTCTTTGATCAGTCCTAGGGGGCACGAAGTGTTGATGTTCATCTTCTACAGACATAGTCAATTCTCTGACTATGGGAGTTTTTACTGAAGGCTTTAGAACATCCACTTGGGGACCATCAGGGTTAAAAGTTACTCTATCCCCGAGTTTGGTAAGCAGATCCCTGTGCATCAATGGGGCTGGGCATTCTTGGATTACTAGGAAAGAGTGGTGGACTTTTCATTTTCCTACTTCCATAATCCTCTTAGTTGTCCAAGCCCGATATGTAGTGCCATTAGCCCCTTGAACTAGGGACCATTTATTTGATATGGGGCCCAGTGAAGCCTTAAGGGCTGAGTATACTGCTCCTGTATCCACTTCAAAGTTCACTGGAGTCCCCTCCACTTCAAATGTTACCCTGAGCTTGGGGAGGGGATCCGAGCCCTGACATTCCAAGTCCTCTTCTAGAGTCAGCATGGCGGGCTGCCGTGGCTTCTTCTTTTTGGGGCACTCTTTGACTCAGTGTTCTTTTTCTCTACAGTAGGTACATTGATCTGAGGCCAGGGACAGCCTTTGGCGTGGGCCCAAGTATCCCTTTCTGACTCCCTGCTTTTTAATTTCTGGCGTATTTGCTGCTGTGAAGAAAACCTTAGCCAATGCTTTTGTCTGCCTTTTGCTCCTTTCATCCTCCTTTTGTTCCCTTTCCTTCTCTCTCCTCTGTTCCCTCTCCTCCTCAGTTTCTCTCTTATAATATACTTATATACTTATACTATATACTTATAATATATATCTTATAATATACTATTACAGCTTCTCTGTCTAAATCTCTTAAGGTCGTATTTTGTAACCCATCTAGACATTGTAACTTTCTCTTAATATCTTGGGCAGCCTGCTCAATAAAGGCCATTGTAACAAATGCCTTTTGGTCATCTGCCTGAGGATCAAAAGGAGTATATTTTTTATATGCTTCCTTAATTCTCTCCAGAAACATAGAGGGAGACTCATTAGGCCCTTGGATAATCTCTCTTACATTGGCCAAATTGGTCGGCTCTCTGGCGGCCACTCAGAGACCCGCTATTAGAGCCTGGAGATATGTGGACAGATGCTTCCCACCTTCAAAAGTGTTGGAGTCCCAGTTGGGTCGGTTCATGGGCCCATAGGAATGGAGAGAGAGCATCACAGGGGCTTCTGAGTTTTCTATTATCCGTCACCGGTGGGTTCCTTTAGGTTGCCCAGCTTCCTTCAGGAGAGGAGGGGTTGCTGCTGCTCCGGGGAAGTCCCCTGGAGGGCTTGGGTCTGGCCCAATTGCCTCTAGCAGTGGAGAGGCTGCGTCAGCGGTGGGAGGATCATCAGGAACTGTGTTGGGGGTTGTGGAGGGAGAGTAGACGATAAGGAGGGGGTGGAGTGTCCACTCTTGTGACTCAGGGAGAATGGAAGGAAGAGGGAGAGGAGCGGAAAGTTTGAATGATAGGAATGTGGGGGAAGGGGTATATGGCTGTTGATCTGGTTGGCCACGTGGCCCCGGCTGAATGACAATATCTCTGAATTTTCAGATAAGAGGAAAGTGGAAGGATTCTTCTGGGGACATCCGAATTCAAGGATGGGCCATTCTGAAGCACAGAGAGTCTGCCGGGTACAGTGTTTTACTGAAAAAGAAAGATTCTGGGCCCTTGAGTGGACATCAATCCAATGATCAAGGGTCAGGGACAGAGAAGAGGAAGTGCTTCGTCCCATAATGGGAGTTACTCAAACAGGGACAGTGAAGACACAAACACAACACAGACAAAGACAAACAGTAAACGTTTAACATGAGTCCAACACAAAGATTAGAACTGAGTAACTGGCAATGGGTTAGACAATAAAGACAGACAGTAAACTCAACATGAGTTCAGAACAATCACCAAAACTGAATTACCGGCAAAACCTGATGGGCTGGCAAATTGAATCCTGAAGCAAAACATAACCGAGTTGAGGAAACTACTATTCCTTGAATTCCCTAGTCCTCCGGAGTGTCCCTCAGGGACGTGACCTTGGCTATGTGACACGTCTGTCACCCCATAGGAGAGAGCTAATGCTCTTCACCAACAGCCACTTTGCCACGCCCTAGCCTGAAACCCGAAACCAGAAAGAGGCGCCTTACTTACCCCGAGAGGAGTCCCTTGAGGTCTTCTGTCCACCGCTGCCGGATATCTCACCTGGGGCCTCCAGATGAAAAGGTGCTGCGAACGTCAAAGGAAAAGACAACAAAGAGGCTTTCTCATGCATCAGCAAAGGGTTTATTGGGGGTCCAGAATGCTAGGGCTCAGAGCTCCCTTCAGAGGAGCAAAGAACAAAGAGCCCCGAGAACAACTTGAGCAGCGTTTATATACATTCTTTAGAGAGCTCAGGGACTTTACATACATCATAGCCTCCTTTAGGAAATCATCATGTACCACGGGAAAATCAAGTAACAACTCTAAAACATGATTAGCACATTCATTGGCGGGAAAAGTTGGGGCAGGGGGTGATTGGTCAACCCTGAGAAGGGGTATACATTTAAACTGATTGGTTGAAGCCCTGATATGAATACGTGGTGAGATGCACGGCTTCTGGGAAGGGGTTGTTAAGTAACTAGGTGGTCAGGGAAGATTTCAACACACATCTAATGGGCAGTTCCAGGAATTGTCTTAACTGCCACAGGAATTTCAGGTTCTGAGTGCAGCTTGGAAACTTTACAAAACCTGGTTCTTTACATTTCAATTTCAATTTCTTTTATTCTTTCAGAACCTTACAGTGGAAGGTGAGAGACTTCATTCACAATGACTGCTCTTTTGGCTATATTGGTTTTGGATGCACACATGGGATCATTTTTTTGATCCGTCTGTTGCTGATAATCTAAGCCACAGCCTCACACAGGGCCAAGAGCCTGATTAAGACACATCTTTTTCCAAATTACTTCTCTGAGGTCAGTTTCAGAACTCATTCACTGAGGAGAATCACACCAGTGTTCAAGACCAGGTGGACCCAGTCATCTCTTCCAACCGCCACACAAATGACCACAATTAAAACCAAAACACTCTCACATGGCACTCATCTTCTTACATATATACACTCATTATACCCTTTGGCTAGAGGTTTCCATGAATGGCGCAGCCCAAGAGAGTGTCCAAAATAAGCTCCCTTGCCCCTCATTTGCATAACCTCAGGATGGCCTGAACACCCTTCCTGTGAACCAGGATTGATCACATAGTTCTTCCTTTAATACTGCACTGCTTCTCCAATATGAGGCCTACTGACTGTCAGGTATAGATTCCTTATGTGATTTGGAGTAATTATTAAACCACAGTAACTTTGCAGCGCTTCAAAGAACTCATTTGACCCAAAGGATCCCTATTCTCACTTGGTGGAGGTCAGGAAACTTACAGAGGAAGGCGAGAGACTTCATGCTCAATGACTGATCTTTTTGCCATTTTGGTTTTGAATGCACACATTGGATCTTTCTTTAGATTCATCAGTCGCTGATAATCTAAGCCACAGCCTCAAACAGAGCCACAAGGCTGATTCAGACACATACTTTTCCAAAGCAGTTAAGCAAAGAGCCACAGGTGATGCCCATTCACTTCCATTTTAAAACTGTTTTCTTCAAAATTCACAAAGGGGTGGCCTGAGGCAAAGACCTTCCTGACTTCAGGGTAACAGAACAATAAGTCAGCAAATCCCAATGCAGGGTTTCTCCACTGAGACTTTCTTGGTCACACTGATATCTGAGTTTTCTGAGATGCTTACAATTCCCTTCAGCTATCCAGTACATGGCCATGTCACAGAGCTTGGAGGTGGTACATATCTTGGACAAAAAACCATGAGCCTATTCTGGAGAGTGGCCAGAATTCAGAAAGAAAACAGTAACTTAGGAAGATAGTAGGTGTTGCCCATCGAAAAGCAACCAGCAGTCCTTTCCTAAAATGGGCAGGATGAATGCTGGGAAGCTTTCTACTAGACAGGATACATCCATTAATCCATTCTGTTTTCTAATGTGTACAACCAAGGACACAGTGGGATACATAGACAGAAACACACTCGCCTTGTCAAAGGACTTTCTAGAAACAGTCCACTCTAAACCAAACAAACCGCCTTTCCTACCTATTCTCAGAACATGAGACAAAACCACAAACTCACACCCACACTCAAAAAGTCACCTCCTTCCCCCAAGTAAGTCTGTGACTATCCAGAGTGTCCTCTGACTGGTGGGCCATACTATGTTCCCCCAAAATGGCCTGTCCTGTCTCAGGTCTGGTCTCCTTGTCCATCTCTGTGAAGTTGTATGGAGCCTGTGCTGACCACTACCTGCTTTCTCATTAAAGGCCCATCTTCAGAGCTCTACTTGCATTTTGTCATCCTCAAACCATTAGGTACCAAGAGAGACAGACTCTCTCCTTGGTAAATCCAAACAAGTAAGTCCACTGGGAATGGGACTGGGACTGGCTCTGAGTGCCTGGCTTCCTGGATCCCAAGTTCAGAGAGTTACATCACCAAAGAAGTGAGGTAGGTCAATTCCAACAGGAAGGGAATGAGGTCACTGCCTTGGCAACCACTTTGTCCTAACACTTCTTTCCAAGGGTCCCTTGAGATGGAGGCTGCCCCTACTTCCTGTGACACTTTCAGAAGTTAGAATGGTATATCAACCATAGACACCCAGGAGAAGCTCTCCACACAGGGTTGGTTTGGTCCATCTTCTTTATATCAGTAGGAGAGAGGCTGATTCAGACACATCACTTCATCCTGAACAGGTGTTTTGCCATGGAAGATGACTTTTGCTCTCTCAGGTTCTTCATAGCTGCTACATCTTCTCTAGGGATCATTTCTGCATCAAACTTTGAGATTCTCAACAGGTGGAAGATCCCCTACATTCGTGTATTGTAAGACCAACTCTGTCCCTGCTTTTTTGTGAAGTTAGATTGAGGGAACAGTGTATGGTTAGGGTTAATAACATATTCTATTTGGGTTAGGAAACATTCTGCGGGATGAATAATGGTATTGGGAACCTGCGATATTCACAAGAATATATAGGTGAAATATAAGTATGAAACCTGAAATCTAGGTACGATTTGAAGCCCAGAAGGGCATTGGGCCCTTTAGTGAGATACTTAGCTTTGAATAATGTTCTGCACAGATATCTCAGATAATTCGATGTGCAATGGCAGAGGACCTTGTACCTTGGATGATTAAATGTCCTAGAGAACATTAAGTCAAAAAGGAATAGTCGGCAGGATTAGGAAGGTAGTCAGTAGGTTCAGAAAAAAGAGTGAATATAGGATTTGGACAAAAGTATCATTAGCAATAGGGTTTTGGGTAGATAGTGAACGTAAATATGAGCACATATGAAGAGTCAGTCACAATGATGAACTGGGGAAAATATGTAGGAAAGCAGATATCAATAGAGACATTAGGAAATCAGGCAAAGTATAATGAAATAGGGTTAGACATTTTCAACATGGTTGAGGTTAAATATATAATCTTAGGAAGAAAGACATATGTTGCCTCCAATAGGATTGACATTTGAGAGCATTAGGCAACCTGGACATGGTTGTTTTTAGTAATCCATGCTCACTTTCCATTTTGCTTAGGTGAAAGGTTAATTAAATAGGCACTTGTCACTTCCTGTTTTTCTGTATGCTTAACAAACCACTGTTGAAATTTTGAGAACTGTTTGCTAATTTTGTTCCCAGGATGTGCTGTCCCCAAATGCCAAACTGCAGAATATACTCCCTCACCCGGGTGCACGCAAACCACACACTCGCCCTGACCCATCAATAAATTTCCCTTTCTGCCCTCTCCAAGAAAAGTATATAAGTTCTGTTAAAGCTGTTCTCAGGCTCTCTGCTCTATTCAAATGAGTTCTGAGCCCCAGCATGCTGGACCCCAATAACCTCTTTGCTGTGGCCGAGTGTAAATGGTATACTGTTCTGTACTTAAAAGATGCTTTCTTTTGCTTGCCTCTGCATAAAGATAGTCAGTTGCTGTTTGCTTTCGAGTAGGTAGACCCAGAAACCAGAACGTCTTTTCAACTAACTTGGACTAGACTCCCACAGGGGTTCAAAAACTCCCCCACTCTCTTTGATGAAGCCCTTCACAGACATTTCAACAACTTTAGAACTATGCAACCCGAAGTCATTCTGCTTCAATATGTGGATGTCCAGCTACTGGCAGCCAACACCAAAGAAAACTGTGAGTCTGAGACCCAAGCACTATTATCTGAGCTTGCTCAACTCAGGTAGAGAGCTTCGGACAAAAAGGCCCAAATTTGCCAGCAAGAAGTAATCTTCCTGGGGTATTCCCTTAGGCACGGTAAATGATGGCTCACTGAGCCCAGGAAACAAACCGTTGTGCAGATACCACCCCCATTTAACAGGAGACAACATAGAGAGTTTCTTGGGACTGCTGGCTTTAGCAGGTTATGGACCTGAGTTTGTGTTCTTAGCTGCTCCTTTATACCCGCTGTTAAATGAGAATGCCCAATTCCAATGGACCCTTGAGCACCAGCAAGCTTTTGATAACATCTAAGAACACTGACAATGAACTCCTCAACTTCAGTGAGCCCAGCCTGGAATTTCAGAAAGCCCTACACTATGTTAAAAATGTACATCAACTCAATCAACTTGGTTCAAAAAAACTGCAGGCATTACTGTAGGATCAAGAACAGAGTTTTAGACTAACTCACTCACAGTGAAAGGAAATAATTGAATGGTTAACAAAAGCCTGTCAGTTCTGTCAACTGGTTAATGCTTACCCTTCCAAGCTTCCTGCAGGAAAGCACCTATGAGGAACCAGACCAGGACAAATCTGGGAAGTGGACGTTTCTGAAATTAAGCCAGCAAGGTATGGACTTAAATATCTCCTAGTCTTTGTAGATACATTTTCAGGATGGATTGAAGCCTTTCCCACCAAAAAAATAAAAGAAAACCGGCACAAATTGTGGTCAAGAAGTTCCTGAAAGATATTTATCAAAGACACGGCCTGCCTAATGTAACATGGTCTGATAATTGAACAGCCTTCATGGGCCAGAAAAATCAGGGGTTAGCCAGGACCCTAGGGATTAATTGGAATTTACATTGCGCTTATAGACCCCAGAGCTCAGGACACATTAAAAAAATAAATAGAACCATTAAAGAGACCTTAACGAAATTAAGCTTAGAGACCGGCATAAAAGATTAGACTATGCTCCTGCCTTATGCACTGTTTCATGCAAGAAATACTCCCTTTGTTTCTTTGTGTAACCTCACCCCCTATGAAATTCTCTATGGGGCCCCTCCTCCACTAAGACACCTAACCCCGACTCTAAGACCTAAGGATCCCTTCCACACACCCTTGCTTGACAGACTTAAATCTCTTTTAAGAACTCAGCTATACCTGTGGAAACAGGTGGCTACTGGCTTCCAACCTGGGGACGAGGGGAATCCACGTTGATATCAAGAAAGAGACTTCCTCTGAATAAGATGACATCAGGTGTCATCCATGGAACCCCACTGGAAAGGAACATTCCAGGTGCTACTTATAGCACCTACAGCAGTAAAAGTAGAGGGAATCACTTCCTGCATCCATGCCTCTCATATCAAGCCTGTGCCATGTCCAGACTCTGGCTGGAAACTGGAAAAGACTGTTAACCCTTTCAAATTGCATATTCGCCACGTGGGTAAGGCTATAGACTCTCTCCTTGGCCACCCGTAGTCCTAACGCTCATCCGCCCCTTCAGCAGCGATGGCTGATCACAAATCCTACTAGACAAGAAGTATGATCTATCTTGCATACAGCCGCTTTAGGGACCTGGTGGCCATCTCTCCACCCAGACATTTGTCAGCTGGCTATAGGTCTTTCCTATTAGAATATCCCTGATGAAGAGGATCCCATTAAAATTCCATTAAATCCTTTCCGTACCATAGATAATGGAAACAAAGATTATGGTTGTAGGGACAGGCAAGCCAGATGCAGGTTGGCTAGCCTATATTAGTATGTTTGCCCGGCAGACTATCAAAGCCACAAACCACCATGGCTGTGTGGGGGAAAAGCCGACTTCTTCTGTAAGTCATGGGGATTTGAGCATACAGGGGCTGCCTGGTGGAACCCAAAATCCTCATCAAATTCAGTACACAGCATTGGCCATATTACCACTTAGACAACCCAAACTGATGGCCCCCAGAGGAGTCTCTAGATCCTCAAATTCTGTGTGACCTTTTTAACTTCTGCAAGTGCTCAAAAGGGTGAAAGGAAATTCCCCTATGTGAAGGCCTTTTTCCTCTTTCGCTCACATCCTGAACTATGCTTCTCCAATAGTTCCTCAAACTCAGCCTTCTGCTTCATACTCTCTGCTGTCAGTCCCACCTCAGCAAACCTTATTTCTCTTCTCCAATTACTAGATCAAAAACCGAAACCTCTGCCGGTTTTCAGAGCATTGCCCCCTTGCTGAGGTAGCAGGTACTGAGGTACCCATGCACCCACTCACTTCTCTCTTTTCCTGTCAGTGCCCACACCGGGTCCCACCAGATCCTCTTACCACCTAACCCAAAGCTCAAACCAGCTTAGGAGAACCCTCAGACCCCTATCGAAGATGTAATGAAAATGGCCTTTTAAAGTTTCTTTGTCATCACTGAAAACAGGTTACTAAGAATTTAAAGTCCCTCACAGGCTTTTTGGGATACTCACTCCTGTCTTCCTTTCTGCTCTACCGGTTCTACTGCTCAATTAATGTTGCTAGGAAAATCCCAAAACCCTTTCCCATTATTCTTTTACATTTCTCCTTCCTTATTCTCAGATCCACGGAGCTGCTCTCACCCCCCGCCTTCCCCGTCTTCCCCCTCTGTACCAGGCCCACAGAAAAATCTTCCCTGAACTTCTCCAGAAGTCTTCACCATGGCTGACTTTAGGACTTTCAGCAAAAGAGTCTCTATAAATGAGTCAGTGTAGATTAACTTCCTCTTTTTCTGTTGCCCTGTTCTACTTGGCTACTGGCTGGAAAAATCAGCACTCCTAAGCTAGACACCCCCTTAATAGTTTTTCACAGAATGTGTGAAAAAGGCCTCTGGCCTTGAGCTGGGGCTTCACAGAGATGGCTACATTTCTAAGATAAAAAGTTACAAACTGGGCTCCATGGTAACAGTTGGCAGGGGGATAAAAGAAAAGGAAAAAAAAAAAAGCTCTCTGCCTCCCAGGTGTCCTTGAAAAGTTAACTTGACCACAATAGAGGAGAAAACAGAAAAAAAAGCTTCTTTTTTTGAATTTCTGCAGACTGTGAACTTCTGAGTCTCTTCTCTTTCATGTTGGGTACAAAATTCTGAAACTACCTAAACTTGGGGTTCAGGGAGTTAATTGATTACAACAGAAGCAATGCCCTCTGAATCCGGTTGCAACAAAATAGGACTGTTTCCCTGTCTTTGGTGCTATCTTAAGTGCCGTGCCTTGTCCGTCCCTACAACAGTATAATTCTATATACTTAAACATTGTTTATGCTTTCATGAAATGGTCAACAGATTTGATTAATTGTGTAATGGTGAAGATGTGTCCCAGATTGCTCTATAATGACCCAGGTTCATTTGAAGTTCAAACAGGGGGGCATACAACCCGGTTCCACTGGGAACATATATCCCTCACTTTAGCCATCATATTAGGAATTGGAGTTGCTTCAGGGGTAATCACAGAAAAAACTGCCCTGCTCCATGGTACACAACAAATGACCCAAATAGAAGCAGCAAGAGACCAAAACTTAAAGATAATAGAAACCTCCATCACAGCTTTGCAGGAATCTTTAACATCTGTATCTGAATTTGTTTTACACACCAGTTGAGGGTTGGATCTCCTCTTCATGAGAGAAGGGGGCCTTTGTGCTGCATTGATATAAGAATGTTGTTCTGATGCCGACCATACTGAGGTTGTAAAAAAAACCTATGAGTAAAATAAAAGGATGCCTTGAACAGCGTCAATGAGAGAGAGAGGCCCAAAAAGGGTGGTTTGAGTCTTGGTTCACACAGTCCCCCTGGTTATCTATGCTTTTATAAACCCTGGCCTGTCCAATAATAATCCTCATATTATTTCTAACTATAAAACCCTGTTTGCTCAACCATGTAATTTCTTTACTCCAAGCTCAAATTGGACAAGTTAAACTTATGGTAATACCCCACTAGCAGACATAGAATGTGACACGCCCCAATAATCACTTTTATGATTAAAAGTAGCAAGAAGAAGAAATGCGGAATAAAAGGTTAATAAAAAAGGTACTTGTAACTTCCTGTTTTTCTGTATGCTTAACAAAACACTGTTGAAATCTTGAGAACTGTTTGTAATCTTGTTCCCAGATTGTGCTGTCCCCAACTGCCAAATTGCAGAATGTATTCCCTCACCCACTTTCACACTAACCGCCCACTCGCTCTGACCCATCAATAAATTTCCGTCCCTGCCCTCTCCAAGGAAAGTATATAAGCTCTGCTTAAGCTGTTCTCAGGGCTCTCTGCTCTATTCATGTGAGCTCTGAGCCCCAGCTTGCTGGACCCCCAATTAACCCCTTGCTGTTGCATGAGACACTCTCTTGGTGATCTCTTCCTCCAACGCTTGCAGGAACATTACTTGGATGTTTGAATGTAGAAGAGAAAATCCAGTCATAAAGGGAAAGTCGGTAAGATTAAGAAGATAGTCGGTAGGTTTAGGAAGAAGAGTGAGTATAGGATTTGGAAAACAATATCTTTAGCAATAGGGGTTCGGTTAGAGAGTGAATGTAAATGTCAGCACATGTGAACAGTCACAATAATGAAGTGGGGAAAATATGTAGGAAAGCAGATATCAATAAAGACATTACAAAATCAGGCAAAGTATAAAGTGAGTGATACAATTAGACATTTTCAACAGAATTGAGTTAGAATATATAATCTTAAGAAGAAACAAAATGTAGTCACCAATAGGATTGACATTTGAGAGCATTAGGCAACTTTGACATGGATGTTTTTTGTAATCCATGCTCACTTTCCATTTAGGCTTTGGTACAATCACAAGTGTGACCTTTACATTTGTCTCCAGAATACTACTGTGATAAAATGTATATGTAGATGTGGTGACATGAGTGTTTCTTCCACTATTTCTGGGAGCAATATTTTGAAGACATATAAATGGGTATTGGGGGTACAAAAATGTGTACACTGTGTCATTGAATATAGAGATAATGCATGAATAGACCATAAGTGAATAAATAATATAACTGGTTCCACATTAAATAACAGATTGAATAGATATCTGAAAATATATAAGAAATCTTATATTTATATACAATCATTCATTCCAACCAATGATACATCTAATATTAATATTAGGGTTACGGTTTATCATGAAGATATGTTAGTTTTTCTACAAAAATAATTATGAAAATAAAAAATAATGTGTTTGGAAAGAGTCAGTCACAATGCTGGCAATATGTAAACAAGGCCTCTGAGCTGGAGCTGGGGCTTCACAGAGATGGCTACATTTCTAAGATAAAGAAGTTACCAACTGGGCTTCATGGTAACAGCTGGCAGAGAGAAAAAAAAAAGAGAAGAAAATAGCTCTGCCCCATTCCCGGTGTCCTTAAAATGTTAACTTGCCCAGAACAGAGAAAAAAAAAACAGAAACAAAAACTGCTTTTTATGAACTTCTGCAGACTGTGAACTTCTGAGCCCCTCCCTTACATGTTGGGTACAAAATTCTGAAACAATTTAAACTTGGGGTGCAGGGGATTAAATGATTACAACAGAAGCAATGCCCTCTAAATCCGGTTGTAACCAAATAGGACTGTTTCCGTGTCTTCGGTGATATCTTAGTTGCCTTACCTTGCCTTGTCCATCCCTTTTCTCATGAAAAGACCAGTCAAGAAACATGGAGGAATGCATGTGCTCTGAAGCAGGAAGTGATTGATAGTGAAACAAATGCCTATAAATTTTCTAACTTGTGGATGAAATATGTATCCTATGATGTGCATTAATTGAAGAAATAGTAATCTACCAGTGTTGAATAAAAATGAACGTCAAAATACACATCATGTCCGATTGGAATCTACTTGCATTGATGTTAAACTGGGTCAGGTACTGTAGAAATATTAGGATTTGTGTGCATCATTCACTGAAGTTACTTTTCAGTATAGGAAAGAAATATGTTTTTCAGGTGAATGAATATTTCTAAGAATAATCTTTGGAAAGTTGATTATAAATTTACGTATATGAATATGAATGAATTTGGTGAGTGTAAAATAAGACACATATTTCATATTTTGAAAAATCTGGAGAGTATATATATATATATATATATATGTGTGTGTGTGTGTGTGTGTGTGTGTGTGTGTGTGTGTGTGACTAAAGTCACGGTGGCCTGGACACCCTTTTTGTGAACCAGGAGTGATCAAACAGGTCTGCCATTAATACTTTTCCACTTCTCCAATTTGAGGCATTCTGACTTTGGCATTTAGATTCTTTATGTGAAATGGAGTCAAGAAAAAACCGAAGCACCTATGGACTAGCCTCTGCATGGTTTTGAAGAATTCATTTGACACAAAGGATCCCTATTCCCACTTGATGGAGGTCAGGAACCTTACAGAGAAAGGCGAGAGACTTCATCTACAATGACTGCAATTTTTGCCATTTTGATTTTGTATGCACACATGGGATCTTTCTTTACATCCACCAGGTGTTGGTAATCTAAGCCACAGCCTCACACAGGGCCAAGAGACTGATTAAGACACATCCCTTTCCAAAGCAGTTAAGCAAAGAGCCACAGGTGATGCCCACTCATTTCCATTTGAAAACTGGTTTCTTCAGGCTTCACAAATGTGTGGCGTGAGGCAAAGCCCTTCCTGACATTCAGGGCAAAAGAACAATAGGTAAGCAAAAGGCCCATAGCAGGGTTTCTCCACTGAGACTTTACTGGTCACACTGATATCTGAGTTTTCTGAGATGCTCGCCATTCCCTTCAGCTATCCAGTACATGGCCATATCACAGAGCTTGGAGGTGGTAAATATCTTGAACACAAAACCATGAGCCTATTCTTGAGTGTAGCCAGAATTCAGGAAGAAAACAGGAACTAAGGAAGTTTGTAGGTGTTGCCCTTCGATAATGCAAGCCACAGTCCATTCATAAATTGGGCAGGATTGATGCTGGGAAGCTTTCTACTAGACAGGACCCATACATTGATGCATTCTCTTTTCTAATGTCTGCAACAACAGACACATTGGGATACACAGACATGGAAACACTTGCCTTGTCCAATCACTTACTAGAAACGGTTCACTCCAAACCAAACAAACCACCTTTCTTACCTTTTCTCAGAACATGAGATAAAACCACAAACACACAACAAAAACCACAAAGGCATCGCCTTCCCCCAAGTAGGTCTGTGACTATTCGGAGTGTACTCTCACTGGTGAGCCTTACTATGTACCTCCAAAATGGCCTGTCCTGTCTCAGATCTGGTCTCTTTGGCCAACTCTGTGAAATTGTCAGGAGCCCGTGGTAAGCCACTACTTGCTTTCTCTGGAAAGGCCAGTCTTCAAAGCTTTCCTGGCATTTGGCCATTTTCACATCAATAGATACCAAGAAAGACTGACTCTGTTCTTGGAATATCCAAACAAGTGAGCCCACTGGGACTGGGACTAGGACTGGCTCTGGGTGCCTGGATTCCTGGATCACAAGTTCAGAGAGTTCCATCACCAAGGAATAGAGATGAGGACACTTCCTTCAGGAACTGAATGAGGTCACTGCCTTTGCAACCACTTTTTCCTAACAGTTGCTTTCAAGGGTCCCATGAGATAGATGCTGTCCCTATTTCCCGTGACACTCTCACCAGTTAGAATAGTATATCACCCATAGGCACCCGTGAACAGCTCTCCACACAGGCCTGGATTGGTCCATCTTCTGTACATTAGGAACAGAGACACTGAGTCAGAAACAACCCCTCTCCAGACAGGGTTGTTTTCCATGGAAGATGACTTTTGCTCTCTCAGGTCCTTAATAGCTGCCTACATCTTCTCCAGGGATTATTTCTGCATGGACCTTTGAGGTTTTCAGCAGGTGATATATCCCCTACATTCCTATATTGTAAGACCAAGACTTTCCCTGCTGTTTTATAAACTTAGAATGAGGGAATAGTATATGGTTTGGGTTAATTACTTGTTCGATTTGGGTTAGGAATCATTTTGCTGGATGAATAATGGTATTGGAAACCTGCAATATTTATAAAAATATAGAGGTGAAATATATGTATGAAAACAGAAATCTAAGTAATATTTGAAGCCCAGAAAGGGATTGGGCCCTTGATTGGGAGACTTAGCTTTGAATTATGTCCTGCACAGATGTCTCAGATAAATCAATACACAATGGCATCGGATCTTGTACCTTGAATGATTGAATGTCGAAGAGAACATCCATTCAAAAAAGGATAGTCAGTAGGATTTGGGAGATAGTCGGTAGATTCAGAAAGAAGAGTGAATATAGGATTTGGACCAAAAGTTATTTAGCAATTGGGTTTCAGGTAGAGAGTGAATGTAAATGTCAGCACAAATGAACAGTCAAAATGATGAACTGGGAAATTATGAAGGAAAGCCTATATCAATAGAGACATTAGGATATCAGGCAAAGTTTAAAGTGAGTGATAGGATTAGACATTTTCAACAGGGTTGAGTTTGAATATATAATCTTAGAAAGAAACAAGTATGTAGTCAACAATTGGATTGACATTTGAGAGAATTAGGCAACCTGGACATGGATGTTTTTAGAAATCCATGCTCACTTTAAATTTAGACTTTGGTACAATCATAAGTGTGACCTTTGCTTTATTTTCCAGAATATTACTGTGATAAAATGTATATGTAGATCAGGTGACATGAGTATTTCTTCCACCATTTCTGGGAACAATATTTTGAAGACGTATAAATGAGTATTGGGGGTAGAATGTGGTGTAGTATCTGTCTAAGAATATAGAGATAATGCAAGAATAGACCATACTGTGAATGAATAATATAATTGGTCCGCTTTAAATAATGGACTGAGTTGATATCTGAAAATATACTGAAAATCTTATATTGATATTAAATCATTCATTCCAACCAGTTATACTTCTAATGGTAATATTAGGGTGATATTTCATCATGAAGAGTGTGTGAGTTTTGCTTCAAAAGTGATTATGGAAATCGAATATAATGTGTTTAGAAAGAAGTCTCATGAAAAGTCTTGTCAAAAAACATGGAGGAATACATGTGTTCTGAAGAATGAAGTTATTGAAAGTGAAACAAATGCCTATAAATTTGCTAACTTGTGTATGAAATATATATCTTATGATGTGCATAAACTGAAGAAATAGTAATGTACAAGTGTTGACTAAAAATGAACATCAAAATACACATCACGTTCCATAAATATCTACTTGCATTGGTGTTAAACTGGGTCAGTTACTGTAGAAATATTAGGATTCGTATGCACCATTCACAGAAGTTAGTTTTTAGTTCTAGGAAACAAATATGTATTTTAGGTGGATGAATATTTCTGAGAATAATCTCTTGAATATTTGATTATAAATCCACATACATGAATACGAATGAATTTAGGGAGTGTACATTAAGACCCATATATTTAATATTATGAAAAACTTGGAGAGTGTACACACACACACACACACACACACACACACAGACATTAAAAAGTAGCAATATATATGGAAATCGAAATTCATCATGAAATGTATATCATCCACTGTTCCAAAAATATTCATTATACTGAACATGATTTTATTTATCATGTTGTTCATCTATGAAGCTCACCCATAGGTTGAATTTTCAGTTCCAACTGTGTTTAGGTGGAGTGATCTCTTCTCCCAATTTGTATCTGCAAAGTCAGCCACCTCACAAGAATGTACATGTGATAACAGGAACGATTCAATATGTGCATATGAAATTACATGTGCTGAATTGGCTACAGAGAAATGCAGAAAGGAATTCATCTATTTGTTAACTTTAAAAACACATGGAGAACTATTTCAACAAAAATATTGACTAGATTTATAAGTCCTACCCTGTATAATGCAAAAGGCAAGTCCAGCAATACACTATGCCTCGTCTAAACTGCTTGTATTTCTATTCGGTTTGGGTTATTTTTCTCCATCATATTAGAATTAGTAGTCAGAGTCTAGTAGGGTATGGGTTAGTGTCAGCCATTCAGCATTTTGAATGGAAAATAGGAAAATGAATCCAATGTGTATGTAAATATGTGCTTCACAAAAATCTTCGCACTCTAATCCAGAACAATGCCTTGACTTTACCTTCACCCCAAGTAAAACACAATTAGAGTGGAAGAGTTAGAAAATCTGTGAATACATATCTGGAATGTAATATGCTCAAGAGTTCACAACCTTGAAGGTGGCAGAGGAGTTTCCAAAAGTAAGGGACAGGTAAATACTCCACAAAAATGGAGCTCTGCTGGACTAAAGACTTCTGGTGAAACTGCCTCTGAGTTTGGGCACTTGAAATATTTGTTGTTGTCAGGAGTTTTAGCTTTTTTTGTAGAGAGACCATCAAAGCTAGGTATGTATCTAAGTGACCTGGAGGACATGGTTTCTTATTTTCTAATGAACATGAGGCAGCAGTGCTGAATTCTCTCTTTGTAGGTAAACTGTGGCCACTGGGGGGAAAATCTTTCCGTGTGGACTGTAAAGCCATCCGGCAATCCTCCACTTGTCGATGTGTTTCTTGCTGCTGCAATGTGAGTTTGGTATTTGCTTCACAAAATACAAGGAGTTCAACTGGGACACAGTGCTAAAGGGAGTTCTGTCACGTGTGGTGTGTCAGGGTCTGCAGGATAATGCACCAACCAGGCTTCAATCCCATCCTTGACCATAGCAATCTGATTCTGAACATTGCCCTGAAAACTCTAAATATAACAAGATACCTTTACATAGAAGGGTCTGCTGGGTGCACCATGTCAGTCACAAGCCATTTGGAAGCCAATGGCAGATCCACATGGCCCCACCAGAGATATTTTATCACACACCTGCACACGACTTTTCTAGGCCCACTTCACATCAGGCTCCAGCTTACTGGCATCTCTGTTCTACACCATTTTCATGGTCATGGGAATTTCAAAAATTTCATGGTATTTATCTAGCCATTTTTCAAGAATGATGTTGGAGGCACTGTGTGTTTAACTTCATTCAGGAACAATTAAATGGTGAGGAAGCTCATTTCAATGAAATCTCTGGAGAAATCTCACAGGCAAGGCTTCCAAAGAGTGGCCAAAATTTCACAGGAAGCCAGGGCTATTGCTGTCTACAATGTGAGGTCCATTTGTGTTTTGACTCTCAAATATGGCTGCCATGTCTTTCAGAATAAAACCATGTGATATCCTGGCTGAGATTCCCAGTGCTCTGTGGAAAGCAAACCTGGGCCTAGATCTCGGTTTCCAAGGGCGACTCTCATGCGTGACCAACTGAAATCCCAACATATTTCATGATAACACTTCTCTAAGTCAGTTCCAGAACTCAGTCTTTAAGGGGAATCACACCAGAGTTCAGCCCAGGTGTACCCAGTCATATCTTCCAACTACCACACAAATGACCACAATTAAAACCAAAACACTCCCACATGGTCCTCATCTTCTTCCATATATACACTCTCATACTAAGTTCTGTCTGGAGGTTTACATGAGTGGCGAAGTCCAAGACAGTGTCCAAAATAAGCTCTCTTGCCCCTCATTGCCTAAAGTCATGGTGGCCTGGACACCCTTCCTGTGAACCAGGTGTGATCAAATAGGCCTGCCCTTAATACACCTCTGCTTCTCCAATTTGAGGCCTACTGACTGTCAGGTACAGATATTTTTATGTGAATTGGAGTCATGAGAAAACCAAAGAACCTATGTGCTAGACTCTCCAGGGCTTTGAAGAACTCATTTGACACAAAGGATGCGTATTCTCACTTGATGGAGGTCAGTAGCCTTACAGAGGAAGGCAAGAGACTTCATCCACAGGGACTGCTCATTTGGCCATTTTGGGTATGGATTCACACACGGAATGATCCATCAGGTGATGAGAATCTAAGCCACAGCCTCACACAGGTCCAAGAGGCTGATTCAGACACATTATCAGGATCAATCACCTGTTTTTTTCCTCTGTCTAACTAGCTAGAGAGACCTTCTCTTTTAATTGAATTTTTATCTCTCTCTGACTAGCTTGAGAGACCTTCTCTTTTACTTGAATATTTCTACTATAACTATAATACAACCCAAGAAGATATCGCCAAACAAAACTGAACCAGAATGAAACAAAAGTGGAACAACAGAAAATCATTATAATAGCTTTTCTATCCTCCTGAAATGTCCATCTCTTTTTTCTCTCAATCAGTTCCTCAGATGTGAGTGGTTTTTCTTCCATCTTACCCTTCTCCAGGGACAGGCAACTTAAAACAAAAGTGAAGCAAAACAAAAGAGGAATTTTAAAATGGCTTCCCATCCTCTCGCCCTGCCTTCAGAGGTGAGCAGTTTACCTTATCACTTACCCTCACTCATTCCCCTTGCGGCCCTCCAAATGCCACAGTCTGGCTGGGCAAAATTCAGGAGCCACTTGACAAAAGAAACGAACTTTATTTTAAGAACCACACATGCCAAACAAAACAGCTCCTGAGGAAAACCTTCAGAACCCAACTGCCATCACCGGCTTCCCACAAGTCAGCAGTGACCTACCTCACTTACTTGGTGATGGAACTCTCTGAACTGGAAGCCCGGGACACAGAGCCAGTCCCAGTCTCAGTCCCAGTGGGCTCATTGTTTGGATTTACTAAGGACAGTGTCAGTCTTTCTTGGTACATACTGATGTGAGGATGGCCAAATGCCAGGAGAGCTCTGAAGTGGAGCCTTTCCTGAGAAAGCAGGAAATAGCTGGCTCCTGAAAACTTCACAGAGTTGGCCAAGGAGACTAGATCTGAGACAGTACCGGCCATTTCGTGGGAAAATATTATGGCGCACCAGTCAGAGGAAACTCTGGATAGTCACAGACCTACTTTGGGGAAGGAGGTGACTTGTGGGTATGGGTGTGAGTTTGTGGTTTTGTATCATGTTCTGACAATAGGTAGGAAAAGCAGAATGTTTGGTTTGGGGTGAACTGTGTCTAGTAAGTCCTTTGGCAAGGCAACTGTTTCTATGTCTGTGTATCTCTCTGTGTCCGTGCTTGTAGACCATAGAAGGTGAATTAAAAATTATAGCCAGTTCTCCAAAGGGTATATCTGTAATTTCATCAAGAGACAGAATAGCACAGTTACTAATAATACCAAGCCTACATGTTAAATTTTTCAGTCATGCTGTAGAAAGAGGTTCCAAGGGATTAGGCTCCACACGTGTAGATTGGGCTATGTTTCTTTAAATTTAGATTCTCGCCCCATGATAAAACTAAATATTCAAGGACATGAATTTAATGGGCTATTGGATACAGATGCAGAACTTAGCATCATCTCTCATCAAGAACTTAGCATCATCTCTCGTCAAAACATTGGCCATTACAACAATACACTCAAATGCTTCAAGGCCTAGGATTGGTGACTAATCCCCATAGAAGAGCAATGGTATTAGATTGGAAGGATCCTGAAGGATGTGAAGGAACTAAACAGCCATATGTATGGATCATCTTCCCATAAATTTATGGGGATGAGATGTCCTAGATCGATTAGGTTTGACATTAACAAATAACATCAATCAAAATGTACCCACAATTATGGTTAGACAAGGTTTTAGGAAAGGAAAAAGATTAGAAAAACAAGAACAAGGTATAGCAGCCCCAATACAAATAGATCAAAGAACAGACAGACATGGGTTGGATTTTAAGAAAGGGCCACTAAGACAATAAAAACTACTTGGAAATCAGAAATACCAGTATGGGTTCCTCAGTGGCCCCTGACTAAAGAAAAGGTACAAGCAACCCATGACCTGGTAAAACAACAATTAGCGGAAGGACATATACAACCGTCTGTATCTCCCCATAATACTCCCATTTTTGTCATCAAAAAGAAATCTGGTAAATGGAGATTATTGCAAGATTTAAGAGCCATTAATAATGAGACGGTTATTATGCGACCTGCTCATTTGGGAATTCCTCAATGTTCTGCTTTGCCAAAAACCTGGTATGTTTTAATTATAGATATTAATGATTGTTTTTATTCAATTGCAATTCATCCTGAGGATAGTCCATGGTTTGCATTTACTATCCCTGCACTGAATCATGAAGGTCCTGATCAGAGATCCAAATGGAAAGTACTCCCTCAAGGGATGGCTAACAGTCCAACTATGTGTCAAATTTATGTTAACAAATTAATCCAGCCACTTAGAAATCAAAATCCTGAACTACAAATATTTCACTATATGGATGGTGTATTATTAGCACAGAAAGCTAAAAACGCATTGCTAGAATGTTATGCCACACTTACAAACTTATTAAAAAATTATAAACTAGAGATAGCAATAGATAAAGTACAATTAAATTTTTCAATTAATTATTTAGAAGTTCTTTTATCCTCAATCATGGTCCATCCACCAAAAATTCAAATACGAATAGATCAACTCAAATCACTTAATGACTTTCAAAAGTTATTAGGAGACATAAATTGGATAAGGCCTTATCTAGGTATGCCAACAGGATTGTTTGAACCTTTATTTGATATCCTAAAAGGTCTATCAGATCCAAATGCACCCCGAATGTTAACACCTGAAGCAAGAAAGGCATTAAAAATCATTGAAAAATGTATGGAAAATATTCATTTGGATAGAATTGATTTAAGAATGCCTTTATTATTTATTGTAATACCACCAAAAAAATATTCCTACAGAAGTATTTTTGGCAAGAAGGTCCATTATTATGAATACATTTATCTTGTTCTCCTAACACTATTCTTACTAGGTATACTGAGGCTTTAGGACAATTAATACTCAAAGGAATAAAAGCAGCAAAGGGACTGATTGGAATGTCTTCCAATAAAATTATTACTCCATATACTATGAATCAAATTGATGAGTTAGATAATTAGTTAAATACTTGGGCAATAATCATGTGCAAATCTAATGTTTCATTTGATAACCACTTACCATCTAATCCTTTATTGTCTTTTTGGTCATCACATCATGTAATTTTTCCAAAAATGAGAAGAAAAACACCTATTATAAATGCTACAAATATATTCACTGATGGGTCAAATAATGGTACAGCAGTAATAGTTACACCTGATCAAACTTTTACATTTTTAGTACGAAAACAATTAGCTCAAAATGTAGAGCTTAATGCAGTATTACAAGCTTTTGTGATGCTTAAAGCATCTGTAATTAATTTATTTTCCGATAATCAGTATATAGTTATTGCTATAGTATCACTTGAAGATGGTGGAAGGATTTCCCCTTCCTCTACTCTTTTCTCTTTGCTTTCCACTATACAAAGTCTAATCTGGGACAGGAAAGATCCGTTCTTTATTGGACATTTCAGGACACATACAGGAATGCCTGGAGCCCTTAGTTTGGGCAATTATTTAGTAGATAAAACAACACATGACATACATACATATTTTCTCTACACTAGAAGAAGCTATACATTTTTATAAAAAGTTCCATGTCAATGCTAATACTTTACAAAAGCATTTCAAAATAACTAAGGAACAAGCTAGACAAATAATAAAACAATGTCAAAATTGTGTGACCTTTTTACCACAAGTTAATCTTGGAGTCAATCCTAGAGGATTGATACCTAACCATATTTGGCAGATGAACGTCACAAACTTGCCAGAATTTGGAAAATTAAAATATTTGCATGTTACAGTTGATACTTCTTCTGGATTTTTGATGGTCTCCCTTCTTGCTGGAGAAAAAAACTAAAGATGTTATAGCTCATTGCTTACAAAATTTTGCCACTGTGGGCGTTCCAAAAGAGTTAAAAACAGATAATGCCCCTGGTTATATTTCTACCTCTTTTAAACAATTTTGCTCATCATTTGGCATTACTCATATAACAGGAATCCCATACAATCCACAGGGACAAGGCATAGTTGAAAGATCACATCAAACTATTAAAACATACATATTAAAGCAAAAAGAAGGAATTGGGAAGGGGTATATATTCCCCAAAGATAAACTTAAAATAACCCTTTTACTCTAAACTTTTTAAATTTGGGTTCATCAGGGCTTAGTGCTGCAGAAAGGCATATATGTCCAAATAATGTACATAAGCCCAAGGTACTTTGGAAGGATATTCTAACAGAACAATGGAAAGGTCCTGACCCAGTAATTGTCTGGAGTCCGGGGTCTGTTTTTGTGTTTCTACAGGGAGAAGAGTAGCCAATTTGGATTCCAGAGAGATTAACTAAAGAGATTTCTACAGACCAAAAATAAGATGATTTGGCTCAAATCAATAAGAGCTGATATCCAGAACTCCAGTTTGGCTGTTCTTACATCTGTGACAGAACCAGAATGTTTTTTTCAACATCTATTTTATTATTGCCCTTTCTCGTATCATGAAGTTTTATTTTGTTTTTTTTTTTTAGCTCATACAGACCTAGGTTAATGTTTTGCTGATCAGTTCTATTTTTGGACAATAGAGTTTTTAGACATTGCAATGGAGATTTCACCTGTAAAAAGTCATAAGGCCTTTAATATTATGTCATGTGTTGTATGTATTATATTATGTGTGCACACTTGTGTTTTGTGTTATATGTTTGATTTCAGCATCTTTTCTGTGTTGACTATATTCTTTTCAAGTTGATATACTTTGTCTTCATTATCTGATGTTCTGACTTCTACTTGATCTAGTCTGTTTGTAATATTCTCATTAGCACTTTTAATCTGATTTACGGTTTCTTGCATTTCTATGATTACAACTTGATTATTTTTAACACCTCTATCTCCTGATAAAGCTCATTCTTTGTGGATTTAATTTGTGTGGTTAGTTCCTCTTCAAAATATACTTTCAATGCTTGGATTTGCTGTCTCATGTCTTCTCTAATATTCCGTTCCATCTGAATTAGGAATGCCTTGATTTCTTTCCCTGTCCATATTTCTGATTCTTCTAGGTCCTCCTGTATATTTAGATTGTACTGCATTGTTCGTAACCCTTTTTTCCCTTGTTTTTTCATATTGTTCACGTTGCTTTCCAGCTCTGTTTGACTGCTTTGTAACTGCTTTCTCGTATACATTTGTTTTGGCTTTGTATATCTCTGTTGTCTCTCTTTTGTGGTGGGAGATTATGCCTAGAAATTTTGGGCTTTGTTTTACTTTAAAGCTGATTCATTCAATTCATATAAGGCTTCTAGGTTCTGTATGCATATAATGATTTGCTGTTTGTTCTTAGGACTATATGTTTAGGTTGGGTGCTCTGGTGGTACAATGGTTAGTATGACTTGGCTCCTTTAGAAGATTGCTCCACTGAAGGTGGATACTACCAGGCAATTGGATCAGGGTGTTGGTAGTAGCTAGGTATTTAGGAGTCTTATAGACAGCCTCGAGACATTCACCTATTTGCATTTAGACAATTACACACAATGGAAGGTGTAATGCTTGGGCGGTAGGAGAATGAAGGTGCTCTTAAAAAGAAAAAATGATAGAGGGAGAGATAGATTAGAGGGGAATGAAAAGAACAATAAAACTTGAAATGGGATAGAAAGAGAGAAGGAAAAGGGGGGAAAGGAACAGGGAGAGAAGAAGGAGAGAAAAAATATCAACAACAGCAACAACAACAACAAAAAAAAAAAATTAAAGTCTTAGAGATCCACCTTCTTCTCTTCCAGTAGGCAGAGCTGTGCCTTCCAAGTGGAGTGTCTGCTCTCTACCTGCCGAGAGCTATCCCTGTACGGCGTCTTCTGGGGGTTTCTCAGACTTGTCAGTCCAGAGCCATTTCACTTCTCCAGCTCTTAACCCCCTTCCTCCTGTCAGCCTGCCAGCCAGGTTCTGTTTCCCAGAAGTGATTCTCCAGAGATCTAGTTACACTTGCAGCCCCACCGAGTGTCCCTTTTAAGCCCCAGTGCTGTGGTAAACTGGTGGCTAAGACCTTAGGGGTCACCGCTGGTGATATGGGGGCCTTGGGGTCTGGGCTCCCCTCTGCTTCCCTACGGACATGACCCCTGAAAAGTCAATGAAGTTTCCTGGCTGCTTGTATCAGTATGGGGAGTCACGCACCTGCTAAAGTGGATTCTGCTGGGAAGGAATTTCGCCAGCCGAACTCCGATGACGTCAACTCTCTGCTATGGCGGGCCCCAGGCTTCTTGCCGGATTGACCGAGGGGAGGGGTGGGACTGGCCCGGCCCGGTTCGCCTCAGCTCCTGGCGCGTGGAGGCTTGGCTAAAGACTTCTTCCTGCCAAGCTGTGTCTCAGCGTCTAGCAGGACCCAGTCACTTTGGCTGCGGGCGGGTGGATGGATCTGCAGCTGTGCCCGCGGTGCGCGGACTGTGGCTGGTGAATCTCGAACTCCGGGTCTAGTGGCAGGGTCCCGCTCGTCCGGGTCACACAGACGCTTCAAAAAAATTCTAGTAGCTCCCGGGCGGTCTCCCTTCAGTGGAATTTGGCTAGGAGAATCTCCGTTGGTAGAATCCAAGAGTTATCCTTGCGACTTTATGACCCCATCACTGTGAGTGCATTAAAAGTGCAGCCTCTCTGCCCGCCGCCATGTTGGATCCACCTTTTCTTTGCATTATATTTAATAATTCTCTTTGAGACAATGTAAATTGTTAAAAAAATTGTTTTCTTTTAGTGCCTTTTGGAATGTTACATAATTCTTTCTTTAGGCATTGTTGCCAGAATTTCTAACTTCATCCCAGTGCATGTGAAGACAAAGATAAAACCAATCTACAGCTTCTGCAATAGCCATCACTGAACTGCTTGCAGAACTTGCCTGGACTATGTATCACTTGTATGCATTGTGAACTCACCTGCATGCATTGTGAACTATCTGTTGGTGCAGCGACTTGTGGTAGTGTTGGGGTATTTCTCTGATGATGTCATCGGTGGTACAATTTTTTCAAAAAGAGCCATCAATTGCCTTGGTGTATCTTCCTCCCTTCTGCTTGTCATGGTCGTTCAGCTAAAATTTGGGTGCCAACAGAGATGAGGCAAAGAACCTCACCCGCCCCTGGTACAAAGACCTCTCCACAGGTGTGGATGTATACTGGACCTGTAGTCAGTGATGGGTAAGATCCAATTACAATGGTACCAATCTAAGACAGGAGGCTGACACCTTGAGGTCAGCTCATTCGATAATGGGTAAGGACCATATGTACTATTGGACAACCTAAGGCAGGCACGGTCCCTAAGCCACATGCTTGTTGTTTAAACAGAGAGGGTTAGATGTTGAGAGCCACAGCCCAAGGGGCCAAAGCAAACTTTCAGACTGCCAGCTGATGGTTGGCTCACAGCAGCCCCAGCAACATCTAGCTGATTGGCTCCTCTGCGGTGATGCCCATTGGGCTGTTTCCCCACCCTTTCAAATTATGGAGCTGCTTCTTGGGGGACTATTTTGGCTCTGCTCAAACAACCCAGCCAATCGACCTCAAGAGCAGGAGGAGTGAGGAGGTTGAGAGCTTGTGGGAAGCCGGTGGTGGCAATTGTGCTCTGAGTGTTTTTCCCGAGGAGCTATTTTTGGCGTGTGTGGTTCTAAAAATAAAGTTAGCTTTTGACAAGTGGCTCCTGAATTGTGCCCAGCCAGACTGTGGCAATCCTAAATTGATGGAGCAAAATAACCAAAACAGAATAGAAATACAAGCAGTTCAGAGGAGGCATGGTGTATAGCTGGACTTACCTTTTGTATGATAAAGGGTAGGTGTTATAAATCAAGTCAATATTAAATTGAAGTAGTTCTCCGTGTGTTTTAAAGATAACAAATACGTGAATTCCTGTCTCCCTTTATCTGTATCCTATTCAGCACATGTATTTTTGTATGCACATATAGAATCCTACCTGGTAACACATGTACACTTTTGTGAGGTGGCAGACTTGGCAGATACAAATTGTCAAAAGAGATCACTCCTCCTGAACGTTGTTGGAACTGAAAATTAAAACTATGGGTGAGCTTCCTAGTTAAACAAGATAATACATAAATCCATGTTCAGTAAAATGAATATTTTTGGATCTGTGAATGATATATATTTCATGATAAATTTCGATTCGCATATATATTGCTACCTTTTAATGTCTGTGCGTGTGCGTGTGTGTGTGTGTGTGTGTGTGTGTGTACACACACTCTCCAGATTTTTCAGAATATAAAATATATGTGTCTTATTATACAATCCCTAAATGCATTCATATTCATGTATGTGGATTTATAATCAAATGTTCACAAAATTATTCTCAGAAATATTCATCCACCTCAAATACATATTGTTTCCTAGTACTGAAATCTAAATTCAGTGAATGGTGCATAGAAGTCCTAATTTTTCTACAGTAACTGACCCACTTTAACATCAATGCAAGTAGATTACTATGGTACATGATGTGTATTATGACGTTCATTTTTATTCAACAATGTTACATGACAATTTCTTCAGTTTATGCACATCATAGGATAAATATTTCATTCACAAGTTTGCAAATTTATAGGCATTTGTTTCACTTTCTATCACTTCCTGCTTCAGTACACATGTATTCCTCCATGTTTTTTGACTGGTCTTTTCATGAGAATACTTTTCATTTTAGATTTCAATAATCATGTTGAAGCAAACCTCACACACTCTTCATGACAAATCATAACCCTAATATTACCATTAGATCTATAAATGGTTGTAATGAATGTATGTATATCAATATAAGATTTCCTGTATATTTTAAGATATCAATTCAATCCATAATTTAAAGTTGGAACCAGTTATATTATTTATTCACAGTATTGTCTATTCATTCATTTTATCAATATTTGTAGACACAGTGTAGACCTATTTGTACACCCAATACTAATTTATACATCTTCAAAATATTGACCACATAATCGGTGGAAGAAATACTCATGTCACCTGATCTACGTATACACTTTATCACAGTAATATTCTGGACACAAAATGCAAAGTTCACACTTATGATTGTACCAAAGCCTAAATGGAAAGTGAGCATGGATTACTAAAAACATCCAAGTCCAGATTGCCTAATGCTCTCAAATGTCAATCCTATTGTTGCTAAATATTTGTTTCTTTCTAAGATTGTATATTCAACATCTACCATGCTGAAAATGTCTAATCCTATCACTCAATTTATACTTTGCTTGATTTCTTCCTGTCTCTATTGATATCTGCTTCCCTATATATTTTCCCCAGTTAATCATTGTAACTGACTCATCACATGTGCTGACATTTACATTCATTCTCTACCAGAAACCCTATTGCTAAAGAACTTTTGGAGCAAATCCTATACTCACTCTTCTTCCTAAACCTACTGACTATCTTTCCAATCCTACCAACTACCCTTTTTAAGTGGATGTTTTCTTCTACATTTGATCATCCAATTTACAAGGTCCTATGCCATTTTTTATCGATTTATCTGAGACATCTGTGCAGAAGGTATTTCAAAGCTAAGTATCCCAATCATGGACCCAATGCTCTTCTGGGCTTCAAATCTTACCTAGACTTCTGTATTCATACTTATATTTCACCTATATATTCTTGTAAATATCACAGGTTCCCATTGCCATTATTCATCATGCAGAATGATTCCTAAACCAAATCGAACCTGTTATTACCCTAACCATACACTGTTCCCTCAATCTAACTTTACAGAAAAGCTGGACAGAGTTGGTCTTACAATCAGGAGTGTAGGGGATCTTCCACCTGCTGAGAACCTCAAAGGTCAATACAGAAATAATCCATGGAGAAGATGTAGGCAGCAATGAAGGACCTGAGGGAGGAAAAGTCAACTTCCATCGTAAACAACCTGGTCAGGGTGAAGGGATGTGTCTGAATCAGCCTCTCTCTTCTTAATGTAGAGAAGATGGACCAAACCAAGCCTGTGTGGAGAGCTGTTCCCAGGTGCCTATGGTTGATATATCATTCTAACTTGTGAAAATGTCACAGGAAGTAGGTGCACCCTCCATCTCATGGGACCCTTGGAAGCAACTGTTAGGACAAAGTGTTTGCCAAGGCAGTGACTTCATTCACTTCCTGAAGGAAGTTACCTCACATAACTTCCTTGGTAATGGAACTCTCTAAACTTGGGATTCAGGAAGCCAGGAGACCACAGCCAGTTCCAGTCCCAGTTCCAGTGGTCTCACTTGTTTGGGTAAACCAAGGACAGAGTCAGTCTTTCTTGGTTCCTAGTTATGTGAGGATGGCCAAATGCCAGGAAAGCTAAGAAGAGGGGCCTTTCCTGAGAAAGCAGGTAGTGGATCGCCAGTGACTTCTGACAACATCACAGAGTTGGCCAAGGAGACCAGAACTGAGACAGCACAGTGCATTTCGTGGAAATATAGTATATCCCACCCATCATAGGACACTCCGGATAGTCACAGACCTACTTTGGGGAAGGTGGTGCCTTTTTGAGTGTGGGTGTGAGTTTGAGAATATGTAGGAAAGGCGACTTGTTTGGTTTGGAGAGGACTTTATCTAGTATGTCCTCTGACAAGGTGAGTGTTTCTATTACTGTGTATCCCACTCTGTTTGTGGTCTTGGTATTAGAAAAAGAATGCATCATGGATGTGTTCTGTCTAGTAGAAAGCTTCCCAGCATTCATACTGCCAATTTATGAATGGATTGCGGCTAGCCTTATCAATGGGCAAAACCTACTATCTTTCTAAGTTCCTGTTTTCTTCCTGAATTCTGGACACTCTCCAGAATAGGCTCACAGTTTTGTGTCCAAGCTATGTGGCACCTCCAAGCTCTGTCACATGGCCATGTACTGGAGAGCTGAAGGGAAGGGGAGCATGTCAGAAAACTCAGATATCATTGTGACCAGGAAAGTCTAAGTGGAGAAACCCTGCTTTGGGTCATTTGCTTACCTATTTTTCTGTTGCCCTAAATGTAAGGAAAGTCTTTGGCTCAGGCCACCTTTTTGTGAAGCCTGAAGAAAACAGTATTCAAATGGAAATGAGTGGGCATCACCTGTGGCTCTTTGCTTAATTTCTTTGGAAATGGATGTGTCTGAATCAGCCTCTTGGCTCTCGGTGAAGCTGGGGCTTAGATTGTCAGCACCTGATGGATCTAAAGAAAGATCCCATGTGTGCATCCATAACCAAAATTCAAAAAGATCAGTCATTGTGGATGAAGTCTCTCACCTTCCTCTGTTAGGTTCCTGACCTCCATCAATTGTGATTATGGACCCTTGGGTAAAATGAGTTCTTCAAAGCCCTGCAGATGTGGTAGTGTTTTCTCATGACTACAAAACACATAAAGAATCTATACCTGACAGTCAGTAGGCCTCAAAAAGTAGAAGCAGAGCAGTATTAATGGCAGGCCTATTTGATCACTCCTGGTTGACAGGAAGAGTGTCCAGGCCACACTTACTTTAGGCAAATGAGGGACAAGGAAGCTTATATTAGACACTGTCTTGAGCTGCGCCACTTATGGAAACCTCTTGCCAGAAGTTATGATGGATGTCTATATGGAAGAAAATGAGGGCCATGTGGGAGTGTTTTGGTTATAATTGTGGTCATTTTTGTGGCAGTTGGAAGAGATGACTCGGTCCACCAGGGCTTCACTCTTGGGTGATTCCCCTTATAGACTGAGTTCTGGAACTGACCTCAGAGTAGTATTGCCATGAATTGAGTTGGGATTTTAGGAGGCCACGCATGAGATTCACGCTTGGAATCTGAAATCTAGTCCCAGGTTGGTTTTCCACAGAGCACTGGGAATCTCAGCCAGGATATCACATGATTTTATTATGAAAAACATGGCAGCCATTGTTGAGAGTCAAAACACACATGGACCTCACATTGTACAGTTCAATGGGCCTGGCTTCATGTGACCTTTTGGCCACTCTTTGGGAAGCCTTTCCTGTGAGTGTTGTCCAGAGAATTCATTGAAATGAACTTCCTCACCATTTAGTGGTTCCTGAATGAATTGAAACCCACAGTGCCTCCAACTTCATCCTTGAAAAATGGCTAGAGGAATACCATCAAATTTTTGAAATTCCCATGACCAGGTGGCACTGGAGAAACTTTGGATGTCCTGTTGCTGATCATGAGTATACAACACAGTGCCTTGATTGACTGGGTTTCATGAAAATGTTGAAGAACAGTGATGCCAGTAAGTTGGAGCCTCCTGAGTAGTGGGTCTAGAGTAGTGGTGTGCAGGTGTGTGATAAAACATCTGTGGTGGAGTCATGTGGACCTGCCATTGGCTTCCAAATAGCTTGTGACTGACATAGTGTAGCCAGCAAACCCTTATATGTAAATGCATCTTGTTATATGGAGAGTTTTCAGGGCAATGTTCAGAATCAGGTTGCTATGGTCAAGGGGGCAAGCTATGTGAGATAGAGGCCTGGTTGGTGCATTCTCTTGCAGACCCTGACACACCACACATGACAGAACTCCCTCTAGCACTGTGTCCCAGTTGAAATCTTTGTATTTCACGAAGCAAATACCAAACTCCCAGTGCAGCAGCAAGAAACACCACGAAAATTGGAGGATGACCAAATGGTTTCAGAGTCCTCACAGGGAGACACATAGCCCCCAGTGGCCACAGTTTACCTACAAAGAGAGAATTCAGCACTGCTGTCTCATGTTCATTGGAAAATAAGAAACAAGATCATTCAGGTCACATAGATGCAGATCCAGCTTTAATTGTCTCACCACAAATGAAGATTAAGCTCCTGACAACAACATATATTTCAAGTTCCCAACCTCAGAGGCAGTTTCTCAAGAAGTCTTTAGGCCAGCAAAGCTCCATTTTTGTGGAGGGTTTACCCCCTTCGTTACTTTTGTAAACTCATCTACCACCTCCAAGTTTGTGAACAACTGAGCATATTGCATTCCATATATATATATATATATATATATATATATATATATATATATATATATATATATATACAGATTTTCGAACTCTTCTCCTCTAATTGTGTCTTACTTGGGGCAAAGGTAATGTCAAGGCATTGTTCTGGATAAGAGTGGGAAGATTTTTCATAGCACATAATTACATACACATTGGATACCTTTTCCAATTTTCCATTCGAAATACTGAATCCCTGACACTAACCCATAGCCTACTAGACTCTGACTACTTATCCTAATGTGATGGAGAATAATAATCCAAACAGAATAGAAATACAAGCAGTTCAGAGGAGGCATGGTGTATAGTTGAATTTGCCTTTTGCATTATGTAGTGTAGGAGTTATAAATCTAGTCAACTTTTGTTGAAATTGTTCTCCATGTGTTTTTAAAGTTAACAAATATGTGAATTCCTGTCTCCCTTTCTCTGTAGCCTATTTGCACATGTATTTTTATATGCACATATAGAATCCTACAAGGTACAACACATACATTCTTGTGAAGTGGTTGACTTGGCAGATACACATTGTGAGAAGAGATCACTTCTCCTAAATGCTGTTGGAAGTTAAAATTCGAACTCTCTGTGAGCTTCCTAGTTTAACAACATTATACATAAATCCATGTTCAGTAAAATGAATATTTTTGAAACTGTGGATGATATATATTTCATGGTGAATTTCAATTGGCATATATATTGCTACTTTTTAATGTCTGTGTGCATGTGTGTGTGTATATATATATATATATATATATATATATATATATATATATACAAACTTTTCAGATTTTTCAAAATATGAAATACATGTGTCTTATTATACATTTCCTAAATTCATTCATATTCATATATGTGAATTTATAATCAACTTTTCACAAGATTATCGTCAGAAATATTCATCCACCTGAAATACGTATTTGTTTCCTAGTACTGAAAACTATCTTCAGTGAATGGTGCCTACAAATCCTAAAATTAATACAGTAACTGACCCAGGTTAACATCAATGCAAATTGATTCCTATGGGACATGATGTGTATTTTGACGTTCATTTTTATTCAAAACTGGTACATTACTATTTCTTCAGTTTATGCACATAATAGGATATATATTTCATCCACAAGTTCGCGAATTTAGAGGCATTTGTTTCACTTTCAATCACTTCCTGCTTCAGAACACATGTATTTTTTCATGGTTCTTGACTGATCTTTTCATGAGACTTGTTTCCAAACACATTATTTTTGATTTCCATAATCACTTTTGAAGCAAAACTCACACACTTTTCATGATAAACCATAACCTTAATTTTACCATTAGATGTATAACTAGTTGGAATGAATGCATGTATATCAATATAAGATTTCTTATATATTTTAAGATACGAATCCAATGCATTATATAAAGTGGAACCAGTTATATTATTTATTAACAGTATGGTCTATTCATGCATTAGCTCTATATTCATAGACACAAGGTACACGTCTTTGTACCCCCAATACTAACTTATTAATCTTCAAAATATTGCTCCCAGAAATGATGGAAAAATTACTCATGTCACCTGATCTACATATACATTTTATCACAGTAATATTCTGGACACAAAATGCAAGGTTCACACTTATTATTGTACCAAAGCCTAAATTGAAAATGAACATGGATTACTAAACACAGCCATGTCCAG